>NC_069504.1:1128737670-1128857670 GCF_027579735.1 Bombina bombina
CCCCTAATCTGCCGACCGGACCTCACCGCCACTATAATAAATGTATTAACCCCTAAACTGCTTCACTCCCGCCTTGCAAACCCTATAATAAATTTTATTAACCCCTAATCTGCCCTCACTAACATCGCCAACACCTAACTTCAAGTATTAACCCCTACTCTGCCGACCGGACCTCACCGCTACTCTAATAAATGTATTAACCCCTAAAGCTAAGTCTAACCCTAACACCCCCTAAGTTAAATATAATTTAAATCTAACGAAATAAATTATTTCTTATTAAATAAATTAATCCTATTTAAAGTTAAATACTTACCTGTAAAATAAACCCTAATATAGCTACAATATAACGAATAATTATATTGTAGCTATTTTAGGATTTATATTTATTTTACAGGCAACTTTGTATTTATTTTAACTAGGTACAATAGCTATTAAATAGTTATTAACTATAGGATTCTATCAGCCAATCGGAATTAAGGTAGGAAAAATCTGATTGGCTGATTTAATCAGCCAATCAGATTCAAGTTCAATCCGATTGGCTGATCCAATCAGCCAATCAGATTGAGCTTGCATTCTATTGGCTGATCGGAACAGCCAATAGAATGCGAGCTCAATCTGATTGGCTGATTGGATCAGCCAATCGGATTGAACTTGAATCTGATTTGCTGATTCAATCAGCCAATCAGATTTTTCCTACCTTAATTCCGATTGGCTGATAGAATCCTATCAGCCAATTGGAATTCGAGGGACGCCATCTTGGATGACGTCATTTAAAGGAACCTTCATTCGTCGTTAGTCCGTCGGTGAGGAAGGATGGCTCCGCGTCGGCTGCTTCAAGATGGACCCGCTCTGCTCCGGATGGAAGAAGATAGAAGATGCCGCCTGGATGAAGACTGTGGACCCTCTGGAGGACCTCTTCTTGCCGGATTGGATGAAGACTTTGGACCCTCTGGA
Source organism: Bombina bombina (assembly GCF_027579735.1). NCBI lineage: Eukaryota > Metazoa > Chordata > Amphibia > Anura > Bombinatoridae > Bombina > Bombina bombina. The sequence continues at coordinate 1,128,738,625 of NC_069504.1, forward strand.
GGACCTCTTCTTGCCGGATTGGATGAAGACTTCGGACCCTCTTCTGGACGGATCGGTGATACCCGGCTGGGTGAATACAAGGTAGGGAGATCTTCAGGGGCTTAGTGTTAGGTTTTTTAAGGGGGGTTTGGGTGGGTTAGATTAGGGGTATGTGGGTGGTGGGTTGTAATGTTGGGGGGGTATTGTATGGGTTTTTTTCAGGCAAAAGAGCTGATTTCTTTGGGGCATGCCCCGCAAAAGTCCCTTTTAAGGGCTGGTAAGGTAATAGAGCTGTTAAATTTTTATTTTAGAATAGGGTAGGGCATTTTTTTATTTTGGGGGGCTTTGTTATTTTTTTAGGGGGCTTAGAGTAGGTGTAATTAGTTTAAAATTCTTGTAATCTTTTTTTATTTTTTGTAATTTAGTGTTTGTTTTTTTTGTAATTTAGTTTAGTTTATTTAATTCTAGGTAATTGTAGGTAGTTTATTTAATTAATTTATTGATAGTGTAGTGTTAGGTTTAATTGTAACTTAGGTTAGGATTTATTTTACAGGTAATTTTGTAATTATTTTAACTAGGTAGCTATTAAATAGTTAATAACTATTTAATAGCTATTGTACCTAGTTAAAATAAATACAAAGTTGCCTGTAAAATAAATATAAATCCTAAAATAGCTACAATATAATTATTTGTTATATTGTAGCTATATTATGGTTTATTTTACAGGTAAGGTTAAATTATATTTAACTTAGGGGGGGTGTTAGGGTTAGGGTTAGACTTAGCTTTAGGGGTTAATACATTTATTAGAGTAGCGGTGAGGTCCGGTTGGCAGATTAGGGGTTAATAAGTGTAGGTAAGGTAGCGGCGACGTTGGGGGGCAGATTAGGGGTTCATAAATATAATATAGGTGTCTGCGATGTTGGGGGCAGCAGATTAGGGGTTCATAGGGATAATGTAAGTTGCGGTGGTGTACGGAGCGGCAGATTAGGGGTTAATAATAAAATGCAGGGGTCAGCAATAGCGGGGGCGGCAGATTAGGGGTTAATAAGTGTAAGGTTAGGGGTGTTTAGACTCGGGGTTCATGTTAGGGTGTTAGGTGCAGACTTAGGAAGTGTTTCCCCATAGGAAACAATGGGGCTGCGTTAGGAGCTGAACGCGGCTTTTTTGCAGGTGTTAGTTTTTTTTCAGCTCAAACTGCCCCATTGTTTCCTATGGGGGAATCGTGCACAAGCACGTTTTTTCAGCAGGCCGCTACCGTAAGCAACGCTGGTATTTAGAGTTGAAGTGGCGGTAAATTATGCTCTATGCTCCCTTTTTGGAGCCTAACGCAGCCCTTCAGAGAACTCTAAATACCAGCGTTATTTAAAAGGTGCGGGGGGGGGGGGGGGAAACACGCGTAGCTAACGCACCCCTTTGGCCGCAAAACTCTAAATCTAGCCGAATATTTTTATCATTTATTTGTATAGCGCCACACAGTTCCATAGCATTTACACATTCTGTAGTGTGTCTCTTAGGAATAGCAATATATTACCCCTTATAGCCTTAGGCTGCTGGTAGAGATAACTTGCTGTTCTCATATATTCCAACTTGACACCAGTAAACAGCTGTGCTATTTAATCAATTGTACAGACAATGACCCATCTTACACATTTGCTGTCCCCGGTGAGACTCTACATTCTAGACATTGTTACATTCTAAAGCAGCTCACCTGCCATTCTTAGTTTAGCCACTTATTTTAGAGATTCCACTGCTTTCCATGTGATGGTGAACTGAACCTAATATCTCTTTCCATGCTGGTAAAATTTACAGAATTTAGCTGATGGGGAGGGGCACTATACAGTTAGACATGACAGTGTCACATGAGGAGGGGCACTATATAGTGAGACATGACAGTGTCACATGAGGAGGGGCACTATATAGTTAGACATGACAGTGTCACATGAGGAGGGGCACTATATAGTTAGACATGACAGTGTCACATGAGGAGGGGCACTATATAGTTAGACATGACAGTGTCACATGAGGAGGGGCACTATATAGTTAGACATGACAGTGTCACATGAGGAGGGGCACTATACAGTTAGACATGACAGTGTCACATGAGGAGGGGCACTATGTAGTGAGACATGACAGTGTCACATGAGGAGGGGCACTATATAGTGAGACATGACAGTGTCACATGAGAAGGGGCACTATATAATTAGACATGACAGTGTCACATGAGGAGGGGCACTATATAGTGAGACATGACAGTGTCACATGAGGAGGGGCACTATATAGTTAGACATGACAGTGTCACATGAGGAGGGGCACTATATAGTTAGACATGACAGTGTCACATGAGGAGGGGCACTATATAGTTAGACATGACAGTGTCACATGAGGAGGGGCACTATATAGTTAGACATGACAGTGTCACATGAGGAGGAGCACTATATAGTTAGACATGACAGTGTCACATGAGGAGGAGCACTATATAGTTAGACATGACAGTGTCACATGAGGAGGGGCACTATACAGTTAGACATGACAGTGTCACATGAGGAGGGGCACTATATAGTGAGACATGACAGTGTCACATGAGGAGGGGCACTATACAGTTAGACATGACAGTGTCACATGAGGAGGGGCACTATACAGTTAGACATGACAGTGTCACATGAGGAGGGGCACTATGTAGTGAGACATGACAGTGTCACATGAGGAGGGGCACTATACAGTTAGACATGACAGTGTCACATGAGGAGGGGCACTATATAGTGAGACATGACAGTGTCACATGAGGAGGGGCACTATACAGTTAGACATGACAGTGTCACATGAGGAGGGGCACTATACAGTTAGACATGACAGTGTCACATGAGGAGGGGCACTATATAGTGAGACATGACAGTGTCACATGAGGAGGGGCACTATACAGTTAGACATGACAGTGTCACATGAGGAGGGGCACTATATAGTGAGACATGACAGTGTCACATGAGGAGGGGCACTATACAGTTAGACATGACAGTGTCACATGAGGAGGGGCACTATACAGTTAGACATGACAGTGTCACATGAGGAGGGGCACTATATAGTTAGACATGACAGTGTCACATGAGGAGGGGCACTATACAGTTAGACATGACAGTGTCACATGAGGAGGGGCACTATATAGTAAGACATGACAGTGTCACATGAGGAGGGGCACTATACAGTTAGACATGACAGTGTCACATGAGGAGGGGCACTATGTAGTGAGACATGACAGTGTCACATGAGGAGGGGCACTATATAGTGAGACATGACAGTGTCACATGAGGAGGGGCACTATACAGTGAGACATGACAGTGTCACATGAGGAGGGGCACTATATAGTGAGATATGACAGTGTCACATGAGGAGGGGCACTATACAGTGAGACATGACAGTGTCACATGAGGAGAGGAACTATACAGTTAGACATGACAGTGTCACATGAGGAGGGGCACTATACAGTGAGACATGACAGTGTCACATGAGGAGGGGCACTATGTAGTGAGACATGACAGTGTCACATGAGGAGGGGCACTATACAGTTAGACATGACAGTGTCACATGAGGAGGGGCACTATATAGTTAGACATGACAGTGTCACATGAGGAGGGGCACTATACAGTTAGACATGACAGTGTCACATGAGGAGGGGCACTATATAGTGAGACATGACAGTGTCACATGAGGAGGGGCACTATACAGTTAGACATGACAGTGTCACATGAGGAGGGGCACTATACAGTGAGACATGACAGTGTCACATGAGGAGAGGCACTATGTAGTGAGACATGACAGTGTCACATGAGGAGGGGCACTATACAGTTAGACATGACAGTGTCACATGAGGAGGGGCACTATACAGTTAGACATGACAGTGTCACATGAGGAGGGGCACTATACAGTTAGACATGACAGTGTCACATGGTGAGGGGCACTATATAGTGAGACATGACAGTGTCACATGAGGAGGGGCACTATACAGTTAGACATGACAGTGTCACATGAGGAGGGGCACTATGTAGTGAGACATGACAGTGTCACATGAGGAGGGGCACTATATAGTGAGACATGACAGTGTCACATGAGGAGGGGCACTATATAGTGAGACATGACAGTGTCACATGAGGAGGGGCACTATGTAGTGAGACATGACAGTGTCACATGAGGAGGGGCACTATACAGTTAGACATGACAGTGTCACATGAGGAGGGGCACTATGTAGTGAGACATGACAGTGTCACATGAGGAGGGGCACTATATAGTAAGACATGACAGTGTCACATGAGGAGGGGCACTATAGAGTGAGACATGACAGTGTCACATGAGGAGGGGCACTATGTAGTGAGACATGACAGTGTCACATGAGGAGGGGCACTATATAGTGAGACATGACAGTGTCACATGAGGAGGGGCACTATGTAGTGAGACATGACAGTGTCACATGAGGAGGGGCACTATATAGTGAGACATGACAGTGTCACATGAGGAGGGGCACTATATAGTGAGACATGACAGTGTCACATGAGGAGGGGCACTATATAGTGAGACATGACAGTGTCACATGAGGAGGGGCACTATACAGTGAGACATGACAGTGTCACATGAGGAGGGGCACTATATAGTGAGACATGACAGTGTCACATGAGGAGGGGCACTATATAGTTAGACATGACAGTGTCACATGAGGAGGGGCACTATATAGTTAGACATGACAGTGTCACATGAGGAGGGGCACTATATAGTGAGACATGACAGTGTCACATGAGGAGGGGCACTATATAGATAGACATGACAGTGTCACATGAGGAGGGGCACTATATAGTGAGACATGACAGTGTCACATGAGGAGGGGCACTATATAGTGAGACATGACAGTGTCACATGAGGAGGGGCACTATATAGTGAGACATGACAGTGTCACATGAGGAGGGGCACTATACAGTTAGACATGACAGTGTCACATGAGGAGGGGCACTATGTAGTGAGACATGACAGTGTCACATGAGGAGGGGCACTATGTAGTGAGACATGACAGTGTCACATGAGGAGGGGCACTATACAGTTAGACATGACAGTGTCACATGAGGAGGGGCACTATACAGTTAGACATGACAGTGTCACATGAGGAGGGGCACTATATAGTGAGACATGACAGTGTCACATGAGGAGGGGACACTATGTAGTGAGACATGACAGTGTCACATGAGGAGGGGCACTATGTAGTGAGACATGACAGTGTCACATGAGGAGGGGCACTATACAGTTAGACATGACAGTGTCACATGAGGAGGGGCACTATGTAGTGAGACATGACAGTGTCACATGAGGAGGGGCACTATATAGTTAGACATGACAGTGTCACATGAGGAGGGGTACTATGTAGTGAGACATGACAGTGTCACATGAGGAGAGGCACTATATAGTGAGACATGACAGTGTCACATGAGGAGGGGCACTATACAGTTAGACATGACAGTGTCACATGAGGAGGGGCACTATACAGTGAGACATGACAGTGTCACATGAGGAGGGGCACTATATAGTGAGACATGACAGTGTCACATGAGGAGGGGCACTATACAGTTAGACATGACAGTGTCACATGAGGAGGGGTACTATATAGTGAGACATGACAGTGTCACATGAGGAGGGGCACTATATAGTGAGACATGACAGTGTCACATGAGGAGGGGACACTATATAGTGAGACATGACAGTGTCACATGAGGAGGGGACACTATGTAGTGAGACATGACAGTGTCACATGAGGAGGGGCACTATATAGTGAGACATTACAGTGTCACATGAGGAGGGGCACTATATAGATAGACATGACAGTGTCACATGAGGAGGGGCACTATATAGTGAGACATGACAGTGTCACATGAGGAGGGGCACTATATAGTGAGACATGACAGTGTCACATGAGGAGGGGCACTATATAGTGAGACATGACAGTGTCACATGAGGAGGGGCACTATACAGTTAGACATGACAGTGTCACATGAGGAGGGGCACTATGTAGTGAGACATGACAGTGTCACATGAGGAGGGGCACTATGTAGTGAGACATGACAGTGTCACATGAGGAGGGGCACTATACAGTTAGACATGACAGTGTCACATGAGGAGGGGCACTATACAGTTAGACATGACAGTGTCACATGAGGAGGGGCACTATATAGTGAGACATGACAGTGTCACATGAGGAGGGGACACTATGTAGTGAGACATGACAGTGTCACATGAGGAGGGGCACTATGTAGTGAGACATGACAGTGTCACATGAGGAGGGGCACTATACAGTTAGACATGACAGTGTCACATGAGGAGGGGCACTATGTAGTGAGACATGACAGTGTCACATGAGGAGGGGCACTATATAGTTAGACATGACAGTGTCACATGAGGAGGGGTACTATGTAGTGAGACATGACAGTGTCACATGAGGAGAGGCACTATATAGTGAGACATGACAGTGTCACATGAGGAGGGGCACTATACAGTTAGACATGACAGTGTCACATGAGGAGGGGCACTATACAGTGAGACATGACAGTGTCACATGAGGAGGGGCACTATATAGTGAGACATGACAGTGTCACATGAGGAGGGGCACTATACAGTTAGACATGACAGTGTCACATGAGGAGGGGTACTATACAGTTAGACATGACAGTGTCACATGAGGAGGGGCACTATATAGTGAGACATGACAGTGTCACATGAGGAGGGGACACTATGTAGTGAGACATGACAGTGTCACATGAGGAGGGGCACTATATAGTGAGACATTACAGTGTCACATGAGGAGGGGCACTATACAGTTAGACATGACAGTGCCACATGAGGAGGGGCACTATGTAGTGAGACATGACAGTGTCACATGAGGAGGGGCACTATATAGTGAGACATGACAGTGTCACATGAGGAGGGGCACTATATAGTGAGACATGACAGTGTCACATGAGGAGGGGCACTATGTAGTGAGACATGACAGTGTCACATGAGGAGGGGCACTATACAGTTAGACATGACAGTGTCACATGAGGAGGGGCACTATACAGTTAGACATGACAGTGTCACATGAGGAGGGGCACTATATAGTTAGACATGACAGTGTCACAAGAGGAGGGGCACTATATAGTGAGACATGACAGTGTCAGATGAGGAGGGGCACTATACAGTTAGACATGACAGTGTCACATGAGGAGGGGCACTATGTAGTGAGACATGACAGTGTCACATGAGGAGGGGCACTATACAGTTAGACATGACAGTGTCACATGAGGAGGGGCACTATGTAGTGAGACATGACAGTGTCACATGAGGAGGGGCACTATGTAGTGAGACATGACAGTGTCACATGAGGAGGGGCACTATACAGTTAGACATAACAGTGTCACATGAGGAGGGGCACTATATAGTGAGACATGACAGTGTCACATGAGGAGGGGCACTATACAGTGAGATATGACAGTGTCACATGAGGAGGGGCACTATACAGTTAGACATGACAGTGTCACATGAGGAGGGGCACTATACAGTTAGACATGACAGTGTCACATGAGGAGGGGCACTATACAGTTAGACATGACAGTGTCACATGAGGAGGGGCACTATATAGTGAGACATGACAGTGTCACATGAGGAGGGGCACTATATAGTGAGACATGACAGTGTCACATGAGGAGGGGCACTATATAGTTAGACATGACAGTGTCACATGAGGAGGGGCACTATACAGTTAGACATGACAGTGTCACATGAGGAGGGGCACTATACAGTTAGACATGACAGTGTCACATGAGGAGGGGCACTATATAGTGAGACATGACAGTGTCACATGAGGAGAGGCACTATGTAGTGAGACATGACAGTGTCACATGAGGAGGGGCACTATATAGTGAGACATGACAGTGTCACATGAGGAGGGGCACTATGTAGTGAGACATGACAGTGTCACATGAGGAGGGGCACTATATAGTTAGACATGACAGTGTCACATGAGGAGGGGCACTATGTAGTGAGACATGACAGTGTCACATGAGGAGGGGCACTATGTAGTGAGACATGACAGTGTCACATGAGGAGGGGCACTATATAGTGAGACATGACAGTGTCACATGAGGAGGGGCACTATGTAGTGAGACATGACAGTGTCACATGAGGAGGGGCACTATGTAGTGAGACATGACAGTGTCACGTGAGGAGGGGCACTATACAGTTAGACATGACAGTGTCACATGAGGAGGGGCACTATACAGTTAGACATGACAGTGTCACATGAGGAGGGGCACTATACAGTTAGACATGACAGTGTCACATGAGGAGGGGCACTATACAGTTAGACATGACAGTGTCACATGAGGAGGGGCACTATACAGTTAGACATGACAGTGTCACATGAGGAGGGGCACTATACAGTTAGACATGACAGTGTCACATGAGGAGGGGCACTATATAGTGAGACATGACAGTGTCACATGAGGATAGGGCACTATGTAGTGAGACATGACAGTGTCACATGAGGAGGGGCACTATATAGTGAGACATGACAGTGTCACATGAGGAGGGGCACTATGTAGTGAGACATGACAGTGTCACATGAGGAGGGGCACTATATAGTTAGACATGACAGTGTCACATGAGGAGGGGCACTATGTAGTGAGACATGACAGTGTCACATGAGGAGGGGCACTATGTAGTGAGACATGACAGTGTCACATGAGGAGGGGCACTATATAGTGAGACATGACAGTGTCACATGAGGAGGGGCACTATGTAGTGAGACATGACAGTGTCACATGAGGAGGGGCACTATGTAGTGAGACATGACAGTGTCACGTGAGGAGGGGCACTATACAGTTAGACATGACAGTGTCACATGAGGAGGGGCACTATATAGTGAGACATGACAGTGTCACATGAGGAGGGGCACTATACAGTTAGACATGACAGTGTCTCATGAGGAGGGACACTATACAGTTAGACATGACAGTGTCACATGAGGAGGGGCACTATATAGTGAGACATGACAGTGTCACATGAGGAGGGGCACTATGTAGTGAGACATGACAGTGTCACATGAGGAGGGGCACTATACAGTTAGACATGACAGTGTCACATGAGGAGGGGCACTATGTAGTGAGACATGACAGTGTCACATGAGGAGGGGGCACTATGTAGTGAGACATGACAGTGTCACATGAGGAGGGGCACTATACAGTTAGACATGACAGTGTCACATGAGGAGGGGCACTATATAGTGAGACATGACAGTGTCACATGAGGAGGGGCACTATACAGTGAGACATGACAGTGTCACATGAGGAGGGGCACTATACAGTTAGACATGACAGTGTCACATGAGGAGGGGCACTATATAGTTAGACATGACAGTGTCACATGAGGAGGGGCACTATATAGTGAGATATGACAGTGTCACATGAGGAGGGGCACTATACAGTTAGACATGACAGTGTCACATGAGGAGGGGCACTATACAGTTACACATGACAGTGTCACATGAGGAGAGGCACTATATAGTGAGACATGACAGTGTCACATGAGGAGGGGCACTATATAGTTAGACATGACAGTGTCACATGAGGAGGGGCACTATATAGTGAGATATGACAGTGTCACATGAGGAGGGTCACTATAGTTAGACATGACAGTGTCACATGAGGAGGGGCACTATACAGTGAGACATGACAGTGTCACATGAGGAGGGGCACTATATAGTTAGACATGACAGTGTCACATGAGGAGGGGCACTATACAGTTAGACATGACAGTGTCACATGAGGAGGGGCACTATATAGTGAGACATGACAGTGTCACATGAGGAGGGGCACTATACAGTGAGACATGACAGTTTCACATGAGGAGGGGCACTATATAGTGAGACATGACAGTGTCACATGAGGAGGGGCACTATACAGTGAGACATGACAGTGTCACATGAGGAGGGGCACTATATAGTGAGACATGACAGTGTCACATGAGGAGGGGCACTATACAGTGAGACATGACAGTGTCACATGAGGAGGGGCACTATATAGTAAGACATGACAGTGTCATATGAGGAGGGGCACTATACAGTTAGACATGACAGTGTCACATGAGGAGGGGCACTATACAGTTACACATGACAGTGTCACATGAGGAGGGGCACTATATAGTGAGACATGACAGTGTCACATGAGGAGGGGCACTATGTAGTGAGACATGACAGTGTCACATGAGGAGGGGCACTATACAGTGAGACATGACAGTGTCACATGAGGAGGGGCACTATACAGTTAGACATGACAGTGTCACATGAGGAGGGGCACTATATAGTGAGATATGACAGTGTCACATGAGGAGGGGCACTATACAGTGAGACATGACAGTGTCACATGAGGAGAGGAACTATACAGTTAGACATGACAGTGTCACATGAGGAGGGGCACTATACAGTTAGACATGACAGTGTCACATGAGGAGGGGCAGTATATAGTTAGACATGACAGTGTCACATGAGGAGGGGCACTATACAGTGAGACATGACAGTGTCACATGAGGAGGGGCACTATGTAGTGAGACATGACAGTGTCACATGAGGAGGGGCACTATACAGTTAGACATGACAGTGTCACATGAGGAGGGGCACTATGTAGTGAGACATGACAGTGTCACATGAGGAGGGGCACTATGTAGTGAGACATGACAGTGTCACATGAGGAGGGGCACTATGTAGTGAGACATGACAGTGTCACATGAGGAGGGGCACTATACAGTTAGACATGACAGTGTCACATGAGGAGGGGCACTATGTAGTGAGACATGACAGTGTCACATGAGGAGGGGCACTATATAGTGAGACATGACAGTGTCACATGAGGAGGGGCACTATATAGTGAGACATGACAGTGTCACATGAGGAGGGGCACTATACAGTTAGACATGACAGTGTCACATGAGGAGGGGCACTATATAGTGAGACATGACAGTGTCACATGAGGAGGGGCACTATATAGTGAGACATGACAGTGTCACATTAGGAGGGGCACTATATAGTGAGATATGACAGTGTCACATGAGGAGGGGCACTATACAGTTAGACATGACAGTGTCACATGAGGAGGGGCACTATACAGGTAGACATGACAGTGTCACATGAGGAGGGGCACTATATAGTGAGACATGACAGTGTCACATGAGGAGGAGCACTATATAGTGAGACATGACAGTGTCACATGAGGAGGGGCACTATGTAGTGAGACATGACAGTGTCACATGAGGAGGGGCACTATACAGTTAGACATGACAGTGTCACATGAGGAGGGGCACTATACAGTTAGACATGACAGTGTCACATGAGGAGGGGCACTATGTAGTGAGACATGACAGTGTCACATGAGGAGGGGCACTATACAGTTAGACATGACAGTGTCACATGAGGAGGGGCACTATATAGTGAGACATGACAGTGTCACATGAGGAGGGGCACTATGTAGTGAGACATGACAGTGTCACATGAGGAGGGGCACTATACAGTTAGACATGACAGTGTCACATGAGGAGGGGCACTATGTAGTGAGACATGACAGTGTCACATGAGGAGGGGCACTATACAGTTAGACATGACAGTGTCACATGAGGAGGGGCACTATATAGTGAGACATGACAGTGTCACTTGAGGAGGGGCACTATACAGTTAGACATGACAGTGTCACATGAGGAGGGGCACTATACAGTTAGACATGACAGTGTCACATGAGGAGGGGCACTATACAGTTAGACATGACAGTGTCACATGAGGAGGGGCACTATACAGTTAGACATGACAGTGTCACATAAGGAGGGGCACTATACAGTTAGACATGACAGTGTCACATGGTGAGGGGCACTATATAGTGAGACATGACAGTGTCACATGAGGAGGGGCACTATGTAGTGAGACATGACAGTGTCACATGAGGAGGGGCACTATACAGTTAGACATGACAGTGTCACATGAGGAGGGGCACTATACAGTTAGACATGACAGTGTCACATGAGGAGGGGCACTATACAGTTAGACATGACAGTGTCACATGAGGAGGGGCACTATGTAGTGAGACATGACAGTGTCACATGAGGAGGGGCACTATACAGTGAGACATGACAGTGTCACATGAGGAGGGGCACTATGTAGTAAGACATGACAGTGTCACATGAGGAGGGGCACTATACAGGTAGACATGACAGTGTCACATGAGGAGGGGCACTATATAGTGAGACATGACAGTGTCACATGAGGAGGGGCACTATATAGTGAGACATGACAGTGTCACATGAGGAGGGGTACTATATAGTGAGACATGACAGTGTCACATGAGGAGGGGCACTATACAGTTAGACATGACAGTGTCACATGAGGAGGGGCACTATACAGTTAGACATGACAGTGTCACATGAGGAGGGGCACTATACAGTTAGACATGACAGTGTCACATGAGGAGGGGCACTATGTAGTGAGACATGACAGTGTCACATGAGGAGGGGCACTATACAGTTAGACATGACAGTGTCACATGAGGAGGGGCACTATATAGTGAGACATGACAGTGTCACATGAGGAGGGGCACTATACAGTTAGACATGACAGTGTCACATGAGGAGGGGCACTATGTAGTGAGACATGACAGTGTCACATGAGGAGGGGCACTATACAGTGAGACATGACAGTGTCACATGAGGAGGGGCACTATACAGTGAGACATGACAGTGTCACATGAGGAGGGGCACTATACAGTTAGACATGACAGTGTCACATGAGGAGGGGCACTATACAGTGAGACATGACAGTGTCACATGAGGAGGGGCACTATGTAGTGAGACATGACAGTGTCACATGAGGAGGGGCACTATACAGTTAGACATGACAGTGTCACATGAGGAGGGGCACTATACAGTTAGACATGACAGTGTCACATGAGGAGGGGCACTATACAGGTAGACATGACAGTGTCACATGAGGAGGGGCACTATTTAGTTAGACATGACAGTGTCACATGAGGAGGGGCACTATACAGTTAGACATGACAGTGTCACATGAGGAGGGGCACTATACAGTTAGACATGACAGTGTCACATGAGGAGGGGCACTATGTAGTGAGACATGACAGTGTCACATGAGGAGGGGCACTATGTAGTGAGACATGACAGTGTCACATGAGGAGGGGCACTATACAGTTAGACATGACAGTGTCACATGAGGAGGGGCACTATACAGTTAGACATGACAGTGTCACATGAGGAGGGGCACTATACAGTTAGACATGACAGTGTCACATGAGGAGGGGCACTATACAGTGAGACATGACAGTGTCACATGAGGAGGGGCACTATACAGTTAGACATGACAGTGTCACATGAGGAGGGGCACTATATAGTGAGACATGACAGTGTCACATGAGGAGGGGCACTATATAGTGAGACATGACAGTGTCACATGAGGAGGGGCACTATACAGTTAGACATGACAGTGTCACATGAGGAGGGGCACTATACAGTGAGTAATGACAGTGTCACATGAGGAGGGGCACTATACAGTTAGACATGACAGTGTCACATGAGGAGGGGCACTATACAGTTAGACATGACAGTGTCACATGAGGAGGGACACTATATAGTGAGACATGACAGTGTCACATGAGGAGGGGCACTATACAGTTAGACATGACAGTGTCACATGAGGAGGGGCACTATACAGTTAGACATGACAGTGTCACATGAGGAGGGGCACTATACAGTGAGACATGAGAGTGTCACATGAGGAGGGGCACTATATAGTGAGACATGACAGTGTCACATGAGGAGGGGCACTATATAGTGAGACATGACAGTGTCACATGAGGAGGGGCACTATACAGTGAGACATGACAGTGTCACATGAGGAGGGGCACTATACAGTGAGACATGACAGTGTCACATGAGGAGGGGCACTATACAGTTAGACATGACAGTGTCACATGAGGAGGGGCACTATATAGTGAGACATGACAGTGTCACATGAGGAGGGGCACTATACAGTGAGACATGACAGTGTCACATGAGGAGGGGCACTATACAGTGAGACATGACAGTGTCACATGGTGAGGGGCACTTTATATTGAGACATGACAGTGTCACATGAGGAGGGGCACTATACAGTTAGACATGACAGTGTCACATGAGGAGGGGCACTATGTAGTCAGACATGGCAGTGTCACATGAGGAGGGTCACTATAGTGAGATATGACAGTGTCAGTGAGAAGAGGCACTATATAGTGATACATGACAGTGTCACACGGTGAGGGGCACTATATAGTGAGACATGGCAGTGTCAAATGAGGATGGCTACCTAGGGTCACCAGAATATATTTAGACAGTTTTTTTTGTGGTCTGCTGCTTCTCTGTAGTTCCCTTCACTACCTTTCCCCCTTTCATTAAAGGGCCATGATACCCAAATGTTGAAACACTTGAAAGTGATGCAACATAGCTGTAAAAAGCTGACAGGAAAATATCACCTGAACATCTCTATGTAAAAAAGTATTCATTCACATACCATTGTAAAGGACTTTAAGCAGCAAATCAGTATGTTTGTCCCGGGACAGGCAAGGGAGTTTCCCTATTCAGTTTAAGGAAGTTTACTATGAAATCTCATGAGAGTTAAGTCAAATCTCATGAGATCACATTAAAAGAGTTCATGACCTCAGCAATGCTGATGCTGATTGGCTGCTGTTAATTTGTTATTCTTTATTTTTTTTTACCTGCAGCTGGAAAGAAGCTGAAGTATAACTTTTTACACAGAACTTACTCTGCTGAGCTGAGGAGATTGTGAGGTAAAATATCTTCCTTTTTTACATAGAGATGCTCAGGTGATATTTTCCTGTCAGCTTTTTACAGTTATACTGCATCAGTTTCAAGTGATTTAGCATATGAGTATTATGTCCCTTTAAGGTAGACCGGAAAGCAGTGATTTCTTTCCTTTCACTTGCAATAAACTGCAGGGGGTGCCACTACAAGAGACATTTAGATCTCATGCAATGCTGGAGGAGGGGGAGTTTTCACAGCTGCAGATGGGCATCAAAGTGATGCGGTAAGGAATGTGAGGAATAGCTGTTTAGTTTGTTTATGGCGTTCTAGCTCCCTATTCACTGCCAGAAGAAGAAGTGGTCACAAATCCTGGGGAAACTTTATATTTCAGAAGCATTTTTCAAGCATTAGAATTCTGGTGAAATTATTTTGTGTGAATTTGAATTACACAGCTGTGCACTTATATCCATTTAATTTGCCCGTTTATGTGCGCACATTAAATAACCAGCCATTAAAAGTGGCTGGTTAATGCTACCGCAAGCTCGTGTTTTCACTTTTTGCTAAGCTCAATTCACCAGAGATCAGACCGCTGGTTAAGCGCACATTTACATGCATTTCTATTACTGAGTCTAGCGCAAATATCGAGCTCGTATAAGCGAAATATAGCACTCCACTAATAACCTAGCCCTATATATAGTTAAGGAGGAAGGGGCGTGTCTCTGAAACGCGTTTTGGTTACTATTTGGCAAGACAGACAGCTGTTAGTTTTATTGTATTTGAATGTTGTTTTAGTGTATTTATATTTAATTAAAACATTTGTTAACTATTCATACGCTGTCTCTTTAATTGATAAACTGATTAGGTAATATAGAATAATATAGTGACTCACAGTGACCCTCACCATAGTCACATTATGAGCCACATACCAACAAATTACACATTTTCTTTGGTTGCTAGAGAGGTTTTTGCAGTTCAGTTCATATTATTTCATGTCATATAAAACCTTAACAATTGTTTAGACATAAAGGTGCCGGACGCGCTCACAAATACAGTGACACAAAAAAGTGTAGTTGCAGACACCAAAGCGCTTGTAAATTAAAAGGCCAAGGTTTATTGTTGGTGCACTGAGTAGTATACAATGACAGCCACATCCAAGGCCAAACATCTGATGCATTTTCTGTGCCCTACACGCACTTCCTCAGACAGTAATATAGATTTCCGTACAGATATATTAATGACGTACATTTCCACAAATAGAAAATCCATTTGATTTACTAGATACGCTTATTTAGAGTACAAGTCAGATGAAATTATTGTTACATGTGACACAAGATAATGCTTCAGATACAATGAGGCTGTCAGACCTATTCTAAGACTTCCGTTCTCTCCAGCTCTCAGAAGTAATAATGCAGGCTAGAACTGGAAGAAACAGGGCCCAGCAGGGGTCTGCTTCCATCTGTGCAATGTCATTTAGCAGAATCTCTCAGCACCACACGAGCACGAGCAGATTATATTATTCAGGCGGACTCCCACTGACAGTCCGACCATGGCTCCCCTCACTCTGTCCGGGCTCTGTTCCGTCATTGATATAAAACCTTCTAAATCTTGTATTTTACAGAGAAATCGTCAGTCAGTGCTTTGCATGTGTGCTTGTGTCTATGTGATATATATATATACTGTATATAAAATACTGTATATAAACGTGTATTATATATACAATGTATATATATATTTACTGTATATAAACGTGTATTATATATACAATGTATATATATATATATACTGTATATAAACGTGTATTATATATACAATGTATATATATATATATATATATATTTACTGTATATAAACGTGTATTATATATACAATGTATATATATATTTACTGTATATAAACGTGTATTATATATACAATGTATATATATATATATATACTGTATATAAACGTGTATTATATATACAATGTATATATATATATATATTTACTGTATATAAACGTGTATTATATATACAATGTATATATATATATATATATACTGTATATAAACGTGTATTATATACAATGTATATATATATACTGTATATAAACGTGTATTATATATACAATGTATATATATATATATATATATATATACTGTATGTAAATGTGTATTATATATACAATATATATATATATATATATATACTGTATATAAACGTGTATTATATATACAATGTAAATATATATATATATATATATATACTGTATATAAACGTGTATTATATATACAATATATATATATATATATATATATATATATATACTGTATATAAATGTGTATTATATATACAATGTATATATATATATATATATATATATATACTGTATATAAACGTGTATTATATATACAATGTATGTATATATATATATATATATATACTGTATATAAACGTGTATTATATATACAATGTATATATATATATGTATATAAATGTGTATTATATATACAATGTATATATATATATATATATATATATACTGTATATAAACGTGTATTATATATACAATGTAAATATATATATATATATATATATATACTGTATATAAATGTGTATTATATATACAATGTATATATATATATATATATATATATATATATATATATATATATATACTGTATATAAACGTGTATTATATATACAATGTAAATATATATATATATATATACTGTATATAAATGTGTATTATATATACAATGTATATATATATATATATATATGTATATAAATGTGTATTATATATACAATGTATATATATATATATATATATATATACTGTATATAAACGTGTATTATATATACAATGTAAATAAATATATATATATACTGTATATAAATGTGTATTATATATACAATGTAACTATATATATATATATATATATATATATATATATATATATATACTGTATATAAACGTGTATTATATATACAATGTATATATATATATAAAGAAGATATGATATCCGCGCTGTACTGATTCTACTTAGTGGCGTATAAAATAAATACCCGAAAATCCAAAATAAATGATAAAGAATCACAAGTAAAATTATGGAATGATTAATACCATAAATCATAAATCATAAAACATAAATTAAATATAAATAAACATGCATAATAGCAACAGTCCACAAATCCAATTGGATATACAGTAAGGCAGCTGAAGAAAAGGTTTGTGAAGACTCCCAATGTGTCTCCACGGTAAACTCTTTTGTTATATATATATATACTGTATGTAAATGTGTATTATATATACAATGTAAATATATATATATATAACTACATATTGTTTTTTCAGTGCGCCTCCTTATGTAATAAGTAACTATTATTTTTCTATTTTTCCAGTGTAGACGGATAAGCAAAGGGTTCCTAGCTTTTACTGTACACTGAGCATAAGTTTAAAGGGACAGTAAAGTCAAAATTAAGCTTTTACTTCTGTTATCAAATGTGCTTTGTTCTCTTGGTATCTTTTATTGAAGAGTAAAACTAGGTAGGAGCTCAGGAGTGTGCACGTGTTTTTAGTACTCTATTGCATTGGTTTTTAAACCTGTCCTCGACCTCCCTAACAGGTCACATTTTGAGGATATCTGAACTAGAGCACAGGTGAAATAATCAGTTGATTAGTAAACATGGTTATTTTACCTGCTCTCACCCAAGGTAATCCAGAAAACCTGGACCTTTGGGGAGGCTTGAGTACAGGTTTGAAAACCAGTGCTCTGTGACAACAGTGTTTTGCAACATTATTTTTAGCTTTGTTATTCAATGTTGCAAAACGATGCTGCTATACAGTACTAAAGACACATGCACACTCCTGAGCTCTTATGAGCCTACTTTGTTTTACTCTTCAATAAAAGATACAGAGAGAGCAATGCAAATTTGATAACAGAAGTAAATTGGAAAGTTGTTTAAAATGTCATGTTCTGTCTGAATCATGAATGTTTAATTTTTACTTTACTGTCCCTTTAAATGAGGGTGCACACTGCATATGGACATATGCGCTGGCTGTGCACAGTAAACGCTATAACTTTTTCCAAAAGCTTTTTTGATAATACTTGTGCAGTAAAAATGCGTCTACTTGGAACTAGCTGAACACATCTGATCAGCCAATGACAAAAGGCATATGTGTGTAGCTACCAATAAGCAGCAGATGGCCCCTGAGCCTTCCTAGGTATGCTTTTCAATGAAGAATACCACAAGAACAAAGCAAATTAGACAAAAGAAGTTAATTGGATGGCTGTTTAATATTGCATGATCAATCAGAATCATTAACTAGCTATCTGTCCCTTTAACTACTATTGACTGGATGAAAGAAATAATAACAACAATGTGAAGCTGGTAGTGTGCAGGGGACGCTGCTGATTGACGTCCCTCTTACACCAGTAATGTGCTGGATGTTTTGTTTTCATCCTGCGCGTCTGCACACTGTAGCATTTCAACTCATCGCTATAAAACAGCTCTAACATTTACCAGATACAATAAGCTGTACAGATCCGATAGCTGCTTCTAAACACTGCTAATCCTTTATAAAATGCTTTGCTTGCAATAATCTGTGTACGTGTTGTGCACATGGATATAATTAAAGTGAATGTAAACTTTGTTGAAATAGTGCCCGGTTTTTAAAAATACTATTAAAAACAGGGGCACTTTCATTCATCAAAGTTTACATTGCACCGGATTTTACAAACACCTTCTTATCCTGAAACGCCGGATCACTGATCCCCCCCTCGCATGCTTCTTCCTGCTGTACTTACACAGAAATGACTAAACCGGCTTCCTCCAATCACAGTGTGGCTTCACCAGATGGACGCTCCTGGGGGGAAGCCGTGTTTGGAGAAAGCCGGTTTCATCATTGCCGACGAAGTACAGAGGACCTGCAGGCGGGGGGATCGCCGATCCGGTGTTTCAGGAGAAGAAGGTAAGTATTTGTAAAATCCGCTGCAATGTAAACTTTGATGAATGAAAGTGCCCCTGTTTTTAATTAAATTCTTTTTTTATTGAATCTGCATTTTAATTACATCAACAAAATATCAAATAACAAATTTGAAAATATCATGAAACATTTTTCTTAGTTAGAGACTCTAACTTTTCAATAATAAAGCAATGTAATGGGGGAGGGGAAAAGAAAAATTCAACTCATCAGTCCAATCTCAGGTCAAAAGTTACCATGGTACATAGTCTTTTGCTGTAGGATCTTTATTACTACTCACAATACTCTACATCAATTCACAGTATATTTCCCAAAACATTAGAGAATTACATGTTATTTTTAATATAATCGTCCCAGATTGCATGTAGCTCCGAAAAGCATTGAGTGTTGCCTTTCTTATACATGGAATATTCCTCAAGTTCTAATAGTTCAGTGACCTTATCTTTCCACATTGCCAAAGAGGGAATGTCTTTCGACTTCCATACTTTAGCTATTAGTATTTTAGCACTGTTAGTGAATATTCTAAAAATGGAATACGTTGCTTGGAGGGCAATTGAGTAGATTTATTTAATAACCATATCTGAGGGTCGTGTGATATAGTGATTTGAAAAATGTGTTCTACTTCGTGCATTACCTCATACCAATAATGGTTTATCTGGGAGCACCACATATGCCCCATTCCACTCCCAACATGTCCACATCTCCAGCATTTGTTGCTGACTTTGGGGTACAAATGATGTACTGAGGCTGAGGAAGATGATTTTTTTGTATTTATAAATATATTGGACGCTGTTTGTGGTAGAATAATAATTCCCAGCTCCCTCTCCCACATCTCGACAGAATATGGTAAATTACCTGGCGGAGGGTGAGTTATGATTTTATAGATGATAGAAAGTGAATGTCGCACTGGGGATTTAGATAGATATAATTTCTCTATGTTAGTAGGTGAACGGACCATATTATTCTTATGTTTATGGGTATGAATATAGTGATGTAATCTCCTGTATACAAACCAGTTTTTTGCCCAATCATACCCCCTCTCAACAAGTTGGTCTTGAGTGCATATAGTTTCGTTTACTGTCACATGGTGTATAGAAATGTCTTCAGATTTCGGATCTGTTAAAGTGGATTGAATTCTGGAAGGTAAAGAGAAGTCAGTATTGTAGCGTAGTGATGTCAAAGGGCCCGGATTAGATGAGAGGCATGGGAAGTGTCTAGTGGTCGAGTTCCATTGGGAGGTAGTTTCCCTAGTGATTGGGTTGTCGATCCCTTTAGATTTCTCGTGGAAGTCAGGTCTCCAACATATACTAGCTAATGGGCATACTGGGGCCAAATAATCCTCCAGATATACCTATCTCCTTTGTTTTGCTCCTACCCTCCAGTCTAGGATCCTCTGCAGGAATATAGAAATTCTATACGCCTCTAGATTGGGTAAAACAAGACCCCCCTGTAGCCTAGATCGGAACATAGTGTTCTTATTGATTCTTGGTGGTTTCCTTTGCCACACAAAAGAGCTGAATACATTTTGCATCTGGGGAAGATATTTAGGAGGTATAGGGATTGGTAACGCTTCCATGATATAAAGGAGTCTGGCAAAAATATTCATTTTTATTGTGTTTATATGGCCCCACCAGGACAATTTCTTTGAACTCCAAGATGAAAGGTCACTCATAATTGCCTTCTTAATTGGAAGGTAATTAACCTGGAATATCTTATTGAAAGAGTCGGGCAGGTATATACCTAAATATTTCATTGCTCCTCTACACCATCTAAAGGGGCAGTTTCTTTTGATCGATTCCACCGAGGCCTCCGAAAGGTTAAGGCCCATCATTTCAGATTTGCTCTGATTTATTAAAAAATTTGTTAAGTTATAAAAGGTAGAGAATTCCTTCAATAGCGATGGGATCGATTTTTCGGGTTTAGTTAGGGTGAAGAGGATATCATCTGCGAACAAAGATATCTTATATACTTCCTGTTCTATTGTTATGCCTGTAATCTCTATATTGTTCCTGATCTTGGTGGCTAATGTTTCAATAAGAAGAGCGAAGAGTAGTGGTGAGAGGGGACAGCCCTGACGTGTGCCATTTCTTATTTTTAATGAGGGTGATAGGGAACCGTTGACTAAAATTCAAGCACTAGGAGATGCGTATAATGCAAATATTCACTTTAGAGTAGTAGAGCCTAAGCCAAAAGCCTCCAGGGAAGTTCTCAGAAATGACCAGCTAACCCGGTCAAAGGCCTTTTCGGCATCTGTTGATATCAAAACTGAGGGGATATTTTTATTTGATATATGCCAGATTAAGTGAGTATTGCGAACTGTGTTATCCCTAGCTTCACGACCCGGGACAAAGCCCACCTGGTCGTTATGAATGAGGGTAGGGAGGAACCGGTTTAGGCAATTAGCTATTATTTTTGCAAATATCTTTATATCCGTGTTAATAAGTGAAATCGGGCAATAGTTAGTTATTTGGTCTGAAGGTTTGCTGGGTTTGAGTATTACTGAGATATGTGCTGAGGTTGAGGAAAAATCCTCATTTCCATCTATGCTTTGATAGTAACATAAAAGGTATGGGGATAATATTTCTTTAAACTGTACATAGTAGGAATTTCCAAACCCATCAGGCCCTGGGGCCTTACCTAGGGGGAGAGAGGACATCACCTCAAGTAACTCTTCCTCTGTATAAGGAGTATCCAATTCGTCCCTTTGTTCTGTCGAGAGTCTAGGGAGATCTAGGTCAGAAAGATAGTCTGATATTTCATCTAAGGTAGGTTCCCCCAAATCCCGTCTTATATTGTATAGGTTGTCATAGTAGTCCCTAAAAGCTAGTGTAATATCATTAGTGGTTGTCTTTAAATCTCCCGTGGTCCCCCGTAGTTTCATTACGTATTGTTTATTTGTCCTTCTCTTTAGTTGATGTGCCAACATACTCCCCTGTTTGTTAGCCCCTTCATAATAGACTTTCCTAAGATCAAGGGCCCTATTTTTAGCTTCAACTCCCAAAAGGAGATGGAGCTGACTGCGTTTATGTGTAATGCTATCTAACAATGAAGTGTTAGTGGGATACTTTTTATGTATATCTTGTAACTTTGCTAAATCTTCTAAGAGAGAGTTCAAATATACATTCTGTTGTTTGAGCTTAGCAGCTTTAAGAGCTAGTAGCTCCCCCTAATAACACATTTATGTGCATTCCAGATGTTGTGTATGCCTATGTCTGGGGTATCGTTATTTTGAAAGTATTCGTCCAAAGATTTTTGTATCCATGTAAAAGCTAAAGGGTCTCTAAGAAGGGATTCATCAAACCTCCAATTAGTGATCAAGGGGGACAAGGAGGGCCATTGAAACTGGCAACTAATTTTAGCATAATCTGACCAAGTTATAGGGTAGATATCAGTGGAGGTGATGTAAGATAAATTGGTAACATCTGTGAAGAAATAATCAATTCTTGTGTATAAATGATGAGGGTTAGAGTAGAACGTGTAGTCTTTTGAATCTGGATGCTGAAGCCTCCAAATATCGTGTATTGCTAATTGGGCGAGTGAATGCTTAATTTGTTTCAAAGTTTTATTAGGGACTGAGGATGCGCCTGTAGAGCAGTCGATTAACGGGTCGAAAGCAAGGTTAAAATCGCCACCCAAAACCAAACTGCCTCTAGAGACCTCAAGTATTTTTCTACTAAGTTGGAGGAAAAAGGGGGCGGGATCGGCATTGGGAGCATAGAGATTCACGAGTGTTATGGGTTTATGATACAGAAATCCCACCACAATTATATATCTTCCTTCTTTATCCTTATAGGAGTTAGACATGCGGAAAGGCAACCATTTATTCACTAGGATCCCCACCCCATTGTGTTTCGTTGCATGAGATGAGAGATATACCTCTCAAAATTTCTTAAAACAGGCTCACAGCCCCTTCTAAAGTGGGTTTCCTGCAAAAAGAGTATGTCCCCCTTGCTTTTTTTATAATCTCTAAGGGCCAACAATCTTTTCTGAAGGCTGTTGAGGCCTTTTACGTAATGGGAAGAAAGTTTTAATAGTATTTTAAAAAAACGGGCACTATTTCATTAAAGCTTATATTCACTTTAATATCTGATATTGCTGCAAATTACAGGCTACATTACAGGTGTTATCGCCTAATGACAAATTCCATTAAACTTCACACAGAGCTCCCAAACCTTTTCTACCTTGTGAAACTGACAACGGGCGAGCTATTGGATTTTTTCACTCTCATACGGGCGGATTAGAGCGCAGATATAAGTTGAAAGTAAATTGTTTGTGTGCAAGCAAAAGCCGCTGTGTTATAACTTCAAGACTTCGGATATCGTGACCGCCCTAACATCTTCTCCCCAGAAACTTCAATAGAGCACTTATCGCTTTAACACTAACCCAACATGCATTAGATCAACTACGCTAAATCCGAAGGTAGTTATGAATATATACCATTCCAATGTTCTTCACATAGAAGAAAAGGCTCTTTTATTTTAAAATAAATATTTCTCTCTCTCTCTGTTTAAATGTATTTGAGTGGAAAGGGTTCTAAAGTGTTATATA
Source organism: Bombina bombina (assembly GCF_027579735.1). Taxonomy (NCBI): domain Eukaryota; kingdom Metazoa; phylum Chordata; class Amphibia; order Anura; family Bombinatoridae; genus Bombina; species Bombina bombina. The sequence goes on from NC_069504.1 coordinate 1,128,762,964, forward strand.
TATGTTTATTTATATGTGTATATATGTGTTTATGAAAAATACATGGTGCTTTCCATGCCAGAGCTCTGAAGCATCCCACCCAGTCTCACTAACTCTATCCAGGGAAGACCATGACTTCCCACAGGATACACCACTTTTTTGTCACTAAGACTTTGCCTCAAACCTTCTAATAAAAAATATTGGGATGGATGGACCTTACCCTGCAAAGGAAAGTCCAAACAACTGGCCAGGTTTGTCCAAACTGCACCAAAAGCAAACTAATGACTGCAACCGAGACCCTACTAATGTAGTCACCTGAATTCTAACGGCACCATTTACACTCTGTCAGTAAAGAACCAAATCACTAAGCATTTCATTCCTAAAACAGAAGGGGGAAATATGATACAATACTGATACCACAAACAAGGTCTTGTGTGCCCGCTCTAAAGCTAAATACAATATCATTTTAGCAGAATACAAAAAGGGTTTCTACACAGTTCTATACACATCATCAACCTACTGTCTGAAATAATAAAACATATTAAGCCAATAGATCTGTAAGAATACGCTCATACGCTTTTAGAAAATCACTGTACATAAGAAAAGAACAAGATAGAACTTATAAATCTCATTATACTGAAGTAAAATATATAAATAAATCTCACCTAGATTATAAGCTTTGCTTTCGGGTTTTAACTCTGAAAAAATGGTAAAACAGCACTGCAACCATTACATGTCTTGTCGGTATAGCTGTACCACAAGCCTTTTAGCCTGTAACACAACGTTAGTCCTGTTCCTGATTCAAATCAGTCAATAGAATGAGAGCTGCTTAAATCCTTTGGTTTGATTTGAACAGCCAATAGAATTTTAGCAGCCCTAATTCCTATTGGCTGATTCAAATTTTTAAGCCAATAGGAATGCAATGGTACCCCCAGTATAAAAGGGGTACCTTGCATTTCAATCCTCAGTGTGCGGCGGACGATCGCATGAAGAGGACCTCCACGTCGGATCAATGGACCTCCACCTGAACCTCCACCTTGGACCTCAGCCTGGACCTCCGCCTGGACCTCCGCCTTGGACCTCTGCCTGGACCTCCGCCTTGGACCTTCGTCTGAACCTTTGCCTTGGACCTTCGCCTGGACATCCGCCTCCGTGCATCACTGCTCAGCCTCTGCAGGGATGAAGAAGATGCCAGTCCCACGATGGATGAAGATGGAGCCGTCTGGATGAAGATAGAGCTGCCTTGATGAAGATCGTTCAAGCAGAATTTCAACAACTGTGAGTACCTAAAGAGGGGTTAGTGTTAGGTTTTTTTAAGGTTTTTTGGGGTGGTTTTTTTTTAGATTAGGGTGGGCATTCTTAAAAGAGTTGAATGCCCTTTTAAGGGCAATGCCCATACAAATGACCTTTTCAGGGCAATGGGTAGATTAGATTTTACTTTATTTTTATTTTGTGTGTTTGGGGTGTGGGGGTTTGTATACTGTTAGGGGGTGTTTGATTTTCTGTTGTAGGAAAAACATAATTTATGCTTACCTGATAAATTTATTTCTCTTGTAGTGTATCCAGTCCACGGATCATCCATTACTTATGGGATATTAACTCCTCCCCAACAGGAAGTGCAAGAGGATTCACCCAGCAGAGCTGCTATATAGCTCCTCCCCTAACTGCCATTACCAGTCATTCGACCGAAAACATGCAGAGAAAGGAAAACCATAGGGTGCAGTGGTGACTGTAGTTTAATGGAAAAATTACCTGCCTTAAAGTGACAGGGCGGGCCGTGGACTGGATACACTACAAGAGAAATAAATTTATCAGGTAAGCATAAATTATGTTTTCTCTTGTTAAGTGTATCCAGTCCACGGATCATCCATTACTTATGGGATACCAATACCAAAGCTAAAGTACACGGATGACGGGAGGGACAGGCAGGCTCTTTATACGGAAGGAACCACTGCCTGAAGAACCTTTCTCCCAAAAACAGCCTCCGAAGAAGCAAAAGTGTCAAATTTGTAAAATTTGGAAAAAGTATGAAGAGAAGACCAAGTTGCAGCCTTGCAAATCTGTTCAACAGAAGCCTCATTCTTAAAGGCCCAAGTGGAAGCCACAGCTCTAGTAGAATGTGCTGTAATTCTTTCAGGAGGCTGCTGTCCAGCAGTCTCATAGGCTAACCGTATTATGCTACGAAGCCAAAAGGAGAGAGAGGTAGCCGAAGCTTTTTGACCTCTCCTCTGACCAGAATAAATGACAAACAGGGAAGACGTTTGTCGAAAATCCTTAGTTGCCTGTAGATAAAATTTCAGGGCACGGACTACATCTAGATTGTGTAGCAGACGTTCCTTTTTCGAAGAAGGATTAGGACACAAAGATGGAACCACAATCTCTTGATTGATATTCCTGTTAGTGACCACCTTAGGTAGGAACCCAGGTTTAGTACGCAGAACTACCTTGTCTGAATGAAAAATCAGATAAGGAGAATCACAATGTAAGGCAGATAACTCAGAGACTCTTCGAGCCGAGGAAATCGCCATTAAAAACAGAACTTTCCAAGATAACAACTTGATATCAATGGAATGAAGGGGTTCAAACGGAACCCCCTGTAAAACATTAAGAACTAAGTTCAAACTCCATGGTGGAGCAACAGTTTTAAACACAGGCTTGATCCTAGCTAAAGCCTGACAAAAAGCTTGAACGTCCGGAACTTCTGACAGACGTTTGTGTAAAAGAATGGACAGAGCTGAAATCTGTCCCTTTAAGGAACTAGCGGATAAACCCTTTTCTAAACCTTCTTGTAGAAAAGACAATATCCTCGGAATCCTAACCTTACTCCATGAGTAACTCTTGGATTCGCACCAATATAAGTATTTGCGCCATATCTTATGGTAAATCTTTCTGGTAACAGGCTTCCTAGCCTGTATTAAGGTATCAATAACTGACTCAGAAAAACCACGTTTTGATAAAATCAAGCGTTCAATTTCCAAGCAGTCAGCTTCAGAGAAATTAGATTTTGATGTTTGAAGGGACCCTGGATCAGAAGGTCCTGTTTCAGAGGTAGCGACCAAGGTGGACAGGATGACATGTCCACTAGATCTGCATACCAAGTCCTGCGTGGCCATGCAGGCGCTATTAGAATCACTGATGCTCTCTCCTGTTTGATTCTGGCAATCAATCGAGGAAGCATCGGGAAGGGTGGAAACACATAAGCCATCCCGAAGGTCCAAGGTGCTGTCAAAGCATCTATCAGAACCGCTCCCGGATCCCTGGATCTGGACCCGTAACGAGGAAGCTTGGCGTTCTGTCGAGACGCCATGAGATCTATCTCTGGTTTGCCCCAACGTCGAAGTATTTGGGCAAAGACCTCCGGATGAAGTTCCCACTCCCCCGGATGAAAAGTCTGATGACTTAAGAAATCCGCCTCCCAGTTCTCCACTCCTGGGATGTGGATTGCTGATAGGTGGCAAGAGTGAGACTCTGCCCAGCGAATTATCTTTGATACTTCCATCATTGCTAGGGAGCTTCTTGTCCCTCCCTGATGGTTGATGTAAGATACAGTCGTGATGTTGTCCGACTGAAACCTGATGAACCCCCGAGTTGTTAACTGGGGCCAAGCCAGAAGGGCATTGAGAACTGCTCTCAATTCCAGAATGTTTATTGGTAGGAGACTCTCCTCCTGATTCCATTGTCCCTGAGCCTTCAGAGAATTCCAGACAGCGCCCCAACCTAGTAGGCTGGCGTCTGTTGTTACAATTGTCCAGTCCGGCCTGCTGAATGGCATCCCCCTGGACAGATGTGGCCGAGAAAGCCACCATAGAAGAGAATTTCTGGTCTCTTGATCCAGATTCAGAGTAGGGGACAAGTCTGAGTAATCCCCATTCCACTGACTTAGCATGCACAATTGCAGCGGTCTGAGATGTAGGCGTGCAAAGGGTACTATGTCCATTGCTGCTACCATTAAGCCGATCACCTCCATGCATTGAGCTACTGACGGGTGTTGAATGCAATGAAGGACACGGCATGCATTTTGAAGCTTTGTTAACCTGTCTTCTGTCAGGTAAATCTTCATTTCTACAGAATCTATAAGAGTCCCCAAGAAGGGAACTCTTGTGAGTGGAAAGAGAGAACTCTTCTTTTCGTTCACCTTCCATCCATGCGACCTTAGAAATGCCAGTACTAACTCTGTATGAGACTTGGCAGTTTGAAAGCTTGAAGCTTGTATCAGAATGTCGTCTAGGTACGGAGCTACCGCAATTCCTTGCGGTCTTAGTACCGCCAGAAGAGCACCCAGAACCTTTGTGAAGATTCTCGGAGCCGTAGCCAATCCGAATGGAAGAGCTACAAACTGGTAATGCCTGTCTAGAAAGGCAAACCTTAGATACCGGTAATGATCTTTGTGAATCGGTATGTGAAGGTAAGCATCCTTTAAATCCACTGTGGTCATGTACTGACCCTTTTGGATCATGGGTAAAATTGTCCGAATAGTTTCCATTTTGAACGATGGAACTCTTAGGAATTTGTTTAGGATCTTTAAATCCAAGATTGGCCTGAAAGTTCCCTCTTTTTTGGGAACCACAAACAGATTTGAGTAAAACCCTTGTCCTTGTTCCGACCGCGGAACCGGATGGATCACTCCCATTAATAAAAGATCTTGTACGCAGCGTAGAAACGCCTCTTTCTTTATTTGGTTTGTTGACAACCTTGACAGATGAAATCTCCCTCTTGGGGGAGAGAATTTGAAGTCTAGAAGGTATCCCTGAGATATGATCTCTAACGCCCAGGGATCCTGGACATCTCTTGCCCAAGCCTGGGCAAAGAGAGAAAGTCTGCCCCCCACTAGATCCGTTCCCGGATCGGGGGCCCTCGATTCATGCTGTCTTAGGGGCAGCAGCAGGTTTCCTGGCCTGCTTGCCCTTGTTCCAGGACTGGTTAGGTCTCCAGCCTTGTCTGTAGCGAGCAACAGCTCCTTCCTGTTTTGGTGCAGAGGAAGTTGATGCTGCTCCTGCTTTGAAATTACGAAAATTAGACTGTCTAGCCTTAGGTTTGGCTCTGTCTTGAGGCAGGGCATGGCCTTTACCTCCTGTAATGTCAGCGATAATTTCTTTCAACCCGGGCCCGAATAAGGTCTGCACTTTGAAAGGTATATTAAGCAATTTAGATTTAGAAGTAACGTCAGCTGACCAGGATTTTAGCCACAGTGCTCTGCGTGCCTGAATGGCGAATCCGGAATTCTTAGCCGTAAGTTTAGTTAAATGTACTACGGCATCTGAAATAAATGAGTTAGCTAACTTAAGGGCTTTAAGCTTGTGTGTAATCTCATCTAATGGAGCTGATTCAAGTGTCTCTTCCAGAGACTCAAACCAAAATGCTGCTGCAGCCGTGACAGGCGCAATGCATGCAAGAGGTTGCAATATAAAACCTTGTTGAACAAACATTTTCTTAAGGTAACCCTCTAACTTTTTATCCATTGGATCTGAAAAGGCACAGCTATCCTCCACCGGGATAGTGGTACGCTTAGCTAAAGTAGAAACTGCTCCCTCCACCTTAGGGACCGTTTGCCATAAGTCCCGTGTGGTGGCGTCTATTGGAAACATCTTTCTAAATATCGGAGGGGGTGAGAACGACACACCGGGTCTATCCCACTCCTTAGTAACAATTTCAGTAAGTCTCTTAGGTATAGGAAAAACGTCAGTACTCGCCGGTACCGCAAAATATTTATCCAACCTACACATTTTCTCTGGTATTGCAACTGTGTTACAATCATTCAGAGCCGCTAACACCTCCCCTAGTAATACACGGAGGTTTTCCAGCTTAAATTTAAAATTTGAAATATCTGAATCCAGTTTGTTTGGATCAGAACCGTCACCCGCAGAATGAAGCTCTCCGTCCTCATGTTCTGCAAATTGTGACGCAGTGTCTGACATGGCCCTAATATTATCAGCGCACTCTGTTCTCACCCCAGAGTGATCACGCTTACCTCTTAGTTCTGGTAATTAGCCAAAACTTCAGTCATAACAGTAGCCATATCCTGTAATGTGATTTGTAATGGCCGCCCAGATGTACTCGGCGCTACAATATCACGCACCTCCCGAGCGGGAGATGCAGGTACTGACACGTGAGGCGAGTTAGTCGGCATAACTCTCCCCTCGTTGTTTGGTGAAATATGTTCAATTTGTACAGATTGACTTTTATTTAAAGTAGCATCAATACAGTTAGTACATAAATTTCTATTGGGCTCCACTTTGGCTTTAGCACATATAGCACAGATATCTTCCTCTGAATCAGACATGTTTAACACACTAGCAAATAAACTAGCAACTTGGAAATACTTTTCAAGTAATTTAATATAATATGAAAACGTACTGTGCCTATAAGAAGCACAGAAAAAGTTATGACAGTTGAAAATTAATAAACTGAAAAGTTATAGCATCAAATCTTTGTAAAAAACACAATTTTAGCAAAGGATTGCTCCCATTAGCAAAGGATAACTAACCCTGATAGCAGAAAAAAAATACAGAAATAAACGTTTTTTTATCACAGTCAACTACAATCTCACAGCTCTGCTGTGAGTGATTACCTCCCTCAAAACAAGTTTTGAAGACCCCTGAGTTCTGTAGAGATGAACCGGATCATGCAGGGAAGACAATAAACTTCTGACTGAATTTTTTGATGCGTAGCAAAAGCGCCAAAAAAGGCCCCTCCCCCTCACACATAACAGTGAGAGAGATCAGTAAACTGTCATAAATTAAATAAAACGACTGCCAAGTGGAAAAAAATAGTGCCCAAAACATTTTTTCACCCAGTACCTCAGAAAATTAAACGATTTTACATGCCAGCAAAAAACGTTTAACATTAATAAATTAAGTGTTGGAGGAGGTTTCCGGAAGGGGTGGAGCTCTGATACACCTGCTCCAGGTCGGCGTTCAGGTGAACGCACAAGGGAAATACTACCCCTAAGCTCATAGCCACATAGCCCGCAGAAGTTGGTTGCTTTTCTGGGGGTTGTTACTTTCAGTGGCGATACGGAGTGTAATTACCTGCACTCGAGCTGGAAAAACCTACATGGCCGTTAATGGCCTGCGGCTATACCGCATCTTGCCTGATGTGTCAGGCACCGAAATAAGACTGCAGGAGCCTTAGGGCATTAATCTGAGAGAGTGTACATTGCCTTCTTAATAGCCGCGTTTACGAAACCGGCTTTCCTTAGTGGTCCCCGCAGCTGGAAAACAAACTGCAATTTCTGCAGAGGACGTACTCACTGAGTACATATTCCCTAGGAGGAGCAATTGGAGGACGGAGCTCCCGACGCCTGGAGACAGCTAAAGTTCACGCCCCAGATCCATTACCTGGCTATAGGAACAAGACGGGGCTTACCGATATCAGCAAAGCTGTTCCGTGGAAATTAAAGAGCTGCTGACGCCTGGAGGTTTTGATTACAGCATTATCGAGGCTTTTTCTGTGGGAGGAGGGAGCTGCTGACGCCCGGAGGGATCCGAGCTTCACGCTCCAAACTCGCAGAAAGCTTCAGGAACATTATCGCTATACCTAGGTGCAGGAGCATACAGTCACAGGTATTATTATCGGGGATCTGCTTGGTCAAAACGGGCTTACAGGGTCATACCTGGGCAAAAGGTAGCCTGATGGAGTTATAATGGGACATGATAGCCCGGTGGAAATAACCTATTGATACCTTGGAACGCAAGTATTGACATTTTCTTCTTTGTATTTATTTGGACATTTTTTGTTGCTGCCTCTAGTGAATATCTTGGGGTATAAATGATAAAGTCTGGCAAAGCCTTTAATATGGGCAGTATTCACGCTTAAAGAGGAGAACTTAATACTGCTAAATTAAGCAACACAAAGGCAAGACGTTTGGCAGCATTGATGTATATGTAAATGTGTTGGACATTCATAGTGGACTAATTTTTTCCCAGCAGATATTCGAGACCTGGTAGAAATTGTTCTTTCTTTTTTTTTTTTCTGTGGGGAGAAAGTACGTGGCATATTAAGCATTGTAACTTGTAGGGTGTTTAAAGGAGAATTGTTTTGTTGATTCTTGTTAATATAGCCAGATAAAGAGAGGGGAAACAGTGTCAAAAAATAACAGCTTTTTTTTTTTTTTCTGTGCATAATACTGGCCTTTTTTGCTATCTAGAAGCCGATAGGTGGTTGGTAAAAAGTGTTTGTGTTTCTTTTTCCTCTTTATTTGCTTGGATTGTTATAACTCTGTTGCCTAAAACATTGTTTCGACATCTGTTTCAAATATTGTTCTAAATAGGAGGGAGCTGTTGTAGTTTTGAATCTCAGGCTTGGTCTCAGGCATTTGAAGGTTGTCAGCATTGATTCTTTTGTTTAGTTATCAATTTTGTCTGTGTATAGTGCACACACTAGCACCTCACGGTAACACTATTTAGTAAGTTGAATGTAATTTTCATTCTCTGATACACTTTGTCAATTTTTTTTTTTTTTTTTTTTTTTGTGTGGTGTTTTTTTGTTTGTTTTGTCTTGTATCCACACATTTAGGTATTTAGAAGGATTACACATTTTACACCCAGTCACTCAACACTCACTCTCACTCAGTATACCCCAGTAATCTCACGATTACCTTACTATCACTTATTTATTTCTATTAGTATTTTTTTTTCTTTTTTCCATTCAATGGAAAGGTTTGTCACACAAGGCAGACAAAGCTCACCAATAATGCCTTCCAAATCAAGAGAAAAGAAAGGAAATAAAATGCCAGAAGTCAGTCTTGAGACTACTAATGAACCCTTAAATGAGCCCCAAATATTGATAGCCCAAATAAATCTGCTTTTCACACCTCAATTTGAGGTGATTAAAAAAGATCTTTCTAATATTTCTATAAATTTAGATATGCTTACTACTGAAGTAAAGCAATTTTCTGCAAGGTTAACAGAAGCGGAAAATAGAATTTCGGATGTGGAAGATTTAGTAAATAACCATGATAATATATTAGCCAAACAAGATTCCAAGATCAAAAATTTACAATCTCGCCTGGAGGATATGGAGGATCGCTCCAGGCGGAATAATTTAAGAGTTGTAGGTCTCCCAGAGACAGCAGAATTTGAAAATATGTTGAATTTTGCTTCTAATACTTTACCCCAGTTATTGGGATTTCCTCCCGCCAAATTACCCCTGCAGATAGAAAGAGCACACAGGGTAGGTCCAAGGAAATATAATGAAGATGGCTCTTTAAGAAATAGAGTGTGCTTATTCAAGGTCTTGAGGTTCCAAGATAAAGTTGAGTTGCTTAAGTTGTATAGGAAAATGGACACATTCACTATTGCCAGTAAAAGAGTTTTTATATTTCAAGATTTTTCAAATGAGACTTCCTCAAAGAGGAGAAATATGGCTCCATATTGCTCACAACTGATAGATAAAGGTATAAAAGCACACATGGCTTATCCAGCCAGAATTATTGTAGAAAAGGATGGTACAAAGAAAACCTTAAACACTATAGCGGAAGCTAAGGATTTCATAGCTAATCTTGACTCTCTACAGAACTAGAGGGAAACTCTAATAGCAGTAAAAATTAAGATAAAGACTTGTAAGGTTATATGGATTTTATTTTATGTCCCTGTATGTTTGTCTCCCCTTCCTTCTTTTTTTTTTTTTTTCCCCTCTCCCCTTCTCTCCCCCCCCTCCAACTCTGCGCTCTGGAGGATAGGATTCTAATTTTGGGTCTATGATTGAGTTTTGTAAATATTTTAAGATATTATCCTGGAATGTGGGGGGTATTTCCTCCCCGGCTAAACGTAAACTGATCATAAAAACGTTAGGTAAACTGAAACCAAGTATTGCTTTCCTCCAAGAAACCCGCTTAAAAGATAGTGAAATGGTTAAGTTGAAATCAAAATGGGTGGGAGAAGTTTTAGGAGCCCCCAGTGTAGGTAGAAAAAGCGGGGTGGCGATTTTGTTTAATAAAGATCTGACGTATAGTATCACGAGCAGTGAGATAGATGTAGAGGCTAGATATATTATTGCACAAGTCCAAATAAATAACACAAAAATAATACTATGTAATATATATGGGCCTAATGGATTTTCCCCCTCTTTTTGGGATAATATGAAAGTTAAATTATTTCCATATATTAAATATAATCTCATTGTAGCGGGAGATTTTAATATGTGTTTATATCCTGACCTAGAGAGATTTAACGTAGATCATTGTGCCCGATATAATAAACAGGCTAAATATTTTAAAAATTTCTGTACCCGTTTAAAATTAATCGATATTTGGAGGGCTAAGAATCCTGATAAAATTAAATTCACCTGTGAATCCAAGTCCTTCAAAACTTTTTCACGAATAGATTATATTTTTATTTCAGAATCCCTGTCTATTGTTAAATCTCAGGCGTCCATAAATGATATAATGATCTCCGATCATGCTATTTTAACGCTCCATTTTGATACACTGGGTAAACCCAAAGACAAAGTAAATACCTTCTACTTCCCTAGATATCTATATAATAATAATAGATTTAATAACTGGTTAAGACAGAAGTGGAAAGATTATTGTACACTGAATATAGCGCAGTATAATCCGATTGAAAATTTTTGGGAGGCCTCCAAGGCTGTCTTAAGAGGAGAGATTAGTGCTTATGTTTATGCTAGAAAGAAAAAAGTAAACTCGATTGAAAAGCAAATGATGAATTGCGTCAGGAATGCATATAGAAAATTTTTCAATAACCATAGTAATGAAAATTGGGGAAAATATATTAAGGCTCGGCAGGAAAGGGATTTATTATTAGAACAAAAAGCTCAAGAGGAGAACACTAGACTTAATATGCATTTTAGGGCTTTCCATGGATGTTCAGCCAAATATTTAGCAATGTTAGTAAGAAATAGAAAAAAAAAAAACTATATACTTGCAGTCAAAGAAAGGGAGATAAGATTTACAGATAACGTAGATGTTATGAGGGTTTTTTATGATTATTATCAGAATCTATACTCTGAGAAAAAAAGCGATATAGCAAATCAGGAAGAATTTTGGGCTAAAATCCAAATCCCGAAAATAACTCAGGAAGATTTAATCTTACTAAACGCTCCTATATCACTGGAAGAAGTGACTGAGGCAATAAAAAAGCGAAATTGAACAAGGCCGCAGGCCCAGATGGCTTCCCAGTAGAATATTTGAAAATTCTAATGGAGGACATATCACCTATTTTACAAAAGCTTTATAATAATTACTTCATTTTAAATAAGCCCATTTCAAATTATTTTTCAGCAGCTAACATATCTTTAATATTTAAAAAAGGGAAAGATCCGGAAGACCCTGCCTCATATAGGCCTATATCAGTGTTAAATGCGGACTATAAAATACTAACTTCTATAATAGCTGGTAGGCTTGCACATTGTCTCACTGATATCATCCACCCAGATCAAACCGGTTTTATGACAAATAGGAATTCCTCGAAAAATATTAGAAAACTTGTTACATATGTGGATTACATATGGTCTATAAATGGAACAAGAAATCCTCAATTGACTCAGGATCTAGCAATTCTTACACTTGATGCCGAAAAGGCGTTTGATTCGATTAATTGGGAATATCTATTCAGTTCAATATCACAATTTGGATTCCATAACCAATTTCTGTCTTTTATACGTAATCTTTATAAGAATCCTATTTCCTACTTGCTGGTGAATGGGTCTCTTTCGTCAAAAATTACAATGGGTAGAGGTACGAGACAGGGCTGCCCAATATCTCCATTACTCTTTAATTTAGCCGTAGAGCCGCTAGCAATATGGCTTAGGGATATAATATCAGGCATAAAGCTAGGAGCAAGTAGGCTAAAAATATTGCTTTATGCTGATGATCTATTGATTTTTCTCCAGAATACTACCCATTCGATCCCATTAATAGTAGACACCTTACAGTTTTTTGCATCGTTTTCTGGGTATAATATAAATTGTAATAAGAGTGAAATTATGTGGCTAAATAAAACTAATACCAGTCTGCAACAGATCCCGTTTAAAACCACAGAAACCCTTAATTACTTAGGTATTAAGCTCAGCCCCAATCCTAATAAATGGTATGTAGAAAATTATGGTCCCTTGATTCAAAAAATTATTGAGGACTTAAAGTTATGGGTATCTCTTCCTCTTTCGATATCAGCCCGAGTAAATTTAATTAAAACTATTGTTTTCCCAAGATTTTTATATCTTCTCCAAAACCTTCCTCTTTTTATTAATAGTCAAGACCGACGGAGAATTAACTCTGCTTTTTCTAACTTTATCTGGAAAGACAAGAAACCAAGAATAGCGTTAAAAAAGATGACCCAACCCTATAGAATGGCAGGCCTCGCATTACCAGATATTCATATTTATAATATAGCCTTTTTAGCTAAAGTAGCAATTGAGTGGATGGTAGATACGAATAGGGTTTCATCGAATGACATTGAGAGTTTTTTTGTATATCCTTTTTCTCTGAAAGCAATCTTACATTGCCCTTTGAAAGTACTTCCAATGAATGTAGATTGCTTGATATCTTTTAAAAATATTATTATAGCCTGGTATAAATTGTGTAGTATATTGGAGATGGATCCATATTATTCAGATTACCTTCCTATTATGGGTAATCCAAGTTTCATACCCGGAATTAATCAAGATAATTTCAGAAAATGGTCTGATAAAGGACTGAAATATATTGCTCAATTATTAGCAAATGACTGGTGTGTAGTATCCTTTGAAACCCTTCTATTACAATTTGAAGTACCCAGAACTAGTTTTTTTTCCTATCTACAAGTAAGACATTATATAGAGGATATGAGAAAGGATAGGAATCAATCTAAGGAATGGACAGATATTAAAATATATATATATCAATATACAACAGGCTCTACATCTATCTCTCTGCTATATGATATTTTACTTGCTAAACAAAGCCTTATCTCTTTGAATAAAACTTATGATAAATGGAAACTTAATTTTCCCAACTTAGAGTTATCAAGAATGAATGCAAGCTTTCTGACTACAAGGAAGTTAGCCATATCTATGAGTTGGAAAGAATCCCATTATAAACTTATCAATAACTTTTATATAACGCCAGCCCTCTTAGCAAAAATGTATCCACTACAAATGGCTAGCTGCCCACGCTGTAATTTTGTCAAGGCAGATATTTGTCATATGTTTTATCTTTGTCCTAAAATGATGCAGGTGTGGCAGAAGGTAGTTTTCTGGATAAATAAACTGTACAACTTAAATATATATATAGACATGGAAACAATTATGTTTTTAAAAAGATATACAAATGAGCTAGGAATACAGGTTAAAATATTAAATACGCTTATATTGCTGGTAAGACATTTGATCGTAAAAAATTGGAAATCTACAGCTGCACCCTCATTGGCTAGGATAATTAAGGAAATACAAAATCATATTGTTTTTGAATCATTTCATATGAAGAGTGTTAAGGAACATAAAATAAAGAAATTTATATACGGCTGGTTACCTATAATTAAAACATACACATTACAGATTCAGAAACAAATACTGTATCCTTTTTTAAGCTCGGAGACATTTGCAGAGCTGGCTATATTAGAGATATTTCCGGTAAATTGGTATTCTTCAGCTAGAGAAATTTAATATCCGAATGGTGGAAGTATTAGAGAGAAAGGGATTTTGAAATATTAAGGTCACCTATATATTTTGGAGACTCTAGGGTAAAGGAGTTATAATTTATGTCAAGATGGGAGAGGCCCCGAGGTGGGGGAGAAGGGGAGGGTTCCCCTCTTTTTTTTTTTTTTTTTTTTTTTTTCTTTTTTCTCTTTTTTCTTTTTCTTTTTCTTTCTTTTCTTCTTTTCTCACACAGAAATTGTTTTATATAAATATAAACACGAGAAGCACATATTGATAGAAAGATAGATAAATAAGGGGAGACAAAGTTGAAAACAGAATCATGTTCAATTTTTTTCTTTTCTTTTTTTTCTGTTTGTATATATATTTATCTTGTTCTAAAGGGAAACAAAAGGTGTTGCAACCCTTAAGATGACTATGTCTCTGAAATATGATTGTATTATCTTAAATGTGCTTCAACCAATAAAAAACAATGTAAAAAAAATAAATAAATTAAGTGTTATTAAAAAGCCTGTTGCTAGTCCCTGCAAATTAGGCTGAAGTTTTATGCATACAGTATAATTCCAGTGAAGTGCCATTCCCCAGAATACTGAAGTGTAAAATATACATACATGACAGCCTGATACCAGTTGCTGCTACTGCATTTAAGGCTGAGTTTACATTATATCGGTATGGCAGAATTTTCTCATCAATTCCATTGTCAGAAAATAATAAGCTGCTACATACCTCTTTGCAGATTAATCTGCCCGCTGTCCCCTGATCTGAAGTTTACCTCTCCTCAGATGGCCGAGAAACAGCAATATGATCTTAACTACTCTGGCTAAAATCATAGAAAAACTCAGGTAGATTCTTCTTCAAATTCTACCAGAGAAGGAATAACACACTCCGGTGCTATTATAAAATAACAAACTTTTGATTGAAGGTATGAAACTAAGTATAATCACCACAGTCCTCTCACACATCCTATCTATTCGTTGGGTGCAAGAGAATGACTGGTAATGGCAGTTAGGGGAGGAGCTATATAGCAGCTCTGCTGGGTGAATCCTCTTGCACTTCCTGTTGGGGAGGAGTTAATATCCCATAAGTAATGGATGATCCGTGGACTGGATACACTTAACAAGAGAAAGAGCTGTTATCTTTAGGGCAATGCCCATACAAATGACCTTTTCAGGGCAATGGGTAGATTAGATTTTACTTTATTTTGTGTGTTTGGGGTGTGGGGGTTTGTATACTGTTAGGGGGTGTGTGTTTTTCTGTTGTAGGAAAAGAGCTGTTATCTTTAGGGCAATGCCCTACAAAAGGCCCTTTTAAGGGCCCTTGGTAGTTTATTATAGACTAGGGATTTTTATTTTGGGGTGGGTTTTTTATTTTTTTAAAAGGGTATTAAAATAGAAATATTTTTTATTATTTTGGATAATTTTGTTTGTTATTTTTTTTAATGATAGGTTTTTTATTTTTTGTAATTTTTTTATTTTTTGTAATGGTAGGTTTTAGTGTAAAAAAGAAGGCAATGAAGAAGTTCCTCATATGCTAAACAAGTATATTTTATTTCATGACAGGATCAGACATAGACACAACGTTTCGGGGTCATTGCCCCTTAATCATGTGATAAAATACTGAGCACTGCACACCTGCTTAAATAAGCATGTACCTGGGAATTTAACCCTTACAATATAAACAGTGCATATTTAACACAATAATTAGCGCCCTCTTATGGTCATTTAATGTAACAGTGCTAGAATTAAAAAACAGCTAGGAAACCCGTAAGGATACAACACATGTACAATGTTGCCAATATTATCTACACCAGTGCTTTCCAAACTGTGTGTCGGGACACACTAGTGTGTCGGCAGCAGTGTGTAGGTGTGTCCCTGCTTCAGCACAATTTTTTTTAAATTTAATTATTTATTTTTAAATAGTTTTTTGGTTTCTGACTTTCCACCTGCCTGCTACACAGATATCACATGGTTGACACGTGATTGATACCTAGTGGGTCACAGATCATCTTAACCAATTGGCACAGCTCAGTGGGAACTGAAAGTATTACCATTGGCGACACATTGGCTTGTGACTGCACGTGTAGCCAGTGAGTGGGACAGCAGTGTGTTTGCAGCCCGGGCAGTAGTCAGTCGGACTCACAGAGCTCTGAGGGTGGCAGCTTAAACGCTGAGCAGAAGTCAGTGGGATTTTTTTGCAACTAGCTCCCAGTAGTGCATTGCTGCTCCTGTTCTTGATATATGGATAGGAAGTGGAAGCTTAAAAATGCTTGATGATGAAATGCGAGTGTCTTTATCTAATATTCCACCAAATATTCCGAAACTGTTCATCCCATCAACCTCATACATCCCATTAAAATAGTAAGTAGCTATTAGTGATATTAAACTTTTTTTTAATTCTTGCACATACTTTCTGTTACTTGTAAATACATTTTGTTATTATATCATTTATGTATGTGTCCATATCTCTTAAAACAAGTTAGTTTAACCTCCTGTTTGCTAGTACAACTGAATTACCGTGTCGCGAAATGATGTAGGTCTAAAAAGTGTGTCACCAACATGAAAAGTTTGGAAAGCTCTGATCTACACAGTACACTTAGCAACAAAAAAAAACAAAAATCAATACAACCATTAGAATATAATAGGAATGCAAGACATTCAATTATTTACTTCAATGCAGACATTTTTGAATGAAACACTGTAATACCAGCGCTGCATGTAAGTGAGCAGTGAGAAAAAACTGCTCGTTAGTGCCGCACAGCTCATAACGCAAAACTCGTAATCTGGCCGAATGTTTATTATGTTGCTTCTGGTTTGTTTAAGTTTAAGTTGCTGCCCAGCTTCTCCTCTGCTGAGCTGAAAATGCACTACATAGGAAGGAAGGGATTAGGAATTTATGTTACAAATTAATAAACTGTCAATGTTCAGCCGAACAGAAAGAACTCATTTTGAATGAAACGCTATAATTATTTTTCTGTGAGAAACGATTTGTAGTTGATCTGACATGTGATGAATACTCTTTAGGTGAATAATCCACTGTGTTCTTTATTAATTTGTTCTTCAAAAATGTAGAAAGATAAAAACCATAGTTTAGAATATTAGGGATTTTATAGATATTCAGAGAAAAAAGGTTGTCAGGAGCACCAGAAAGAGAGTTAAAAATAAAACAGTCATTGTATAGATATTGTGCTTATCCAACTGGTTATTCATGTGTCTTATTATATTTGTATCATTATTATATATAGATGAATGACACATTATAGAATATGGTTATATGTTTTTCATCTCTCTAATTTATTTAATTATGAATATGTTCCATGAAATGTTATCTTTTTTTTTTAATTGACTGTTTGTTAGGCAATAATGAAGGACATCAAATAAAACCAATCAAATGTAGACCTATGTTTTAAATGAGTACAGAGTATGGGACTAAATTGGCCTTGAGAAAGCTGCAAGTTGAGTAACAAAACAATTGTCTGATTGGTCTGTACATGTGTGTGAGTCACAGTGAATGGCAGAGTCATGTTACCAAGTTACACAGAGCTGATAAAATTTTCTGCCATTTGGTATAACAAAAAATATTTTTTAAATCTGAAACAGACTATATGACATGTAGCCCTAAGTGAATTTAATGTGAAAGTTAACAGTTAAGTATTTTTATCAGTAAGGCATTTTAACAGTGATCAGGGGATGGCTGATGTACTAAATCATTTGTTTTCTTCTGTAAACACTAGAGAGGTACCAATGGGAGAGACATTGAAACAAACTAGAACAAACAAGCCCATACCAATAAATGGGTTATCACTAGAAGATATCAGGAAAAACTTGATAATATCATGGTAAATAAAGATACAGGTCCAAACCCCTGCTATTAATTTTCTCATTATCCTCACAATCATTAGAACCCCAGGATGAGTGTACAGCTGATGTGGTGCAACTTTTTTTTTAGAAGGGAAGCAGGGTTGATCCAGGAAGCTATAGACCAGTAAGACTGACATCAGTAGTAGGGAAGATACTGGAAGGGATTATATTCATGAAAACAAGAATACGAGTTCAAAGCATCATGTTTTTATAAAAAATAGTTTATGTCAAACTAATTGGATTCTATAAGGAAGGAAGTAAAAAAATAAAAGTTCTTTGGCTGATATGCTATACTTGGATTTTCCAGTGTCACATGAGCTCATTGATAATACCTGGATTAAAGACAGTGAGCAAAGTATTGTTCTAAATAGATCATACTCAGCATATACAAAAAGTAATTAGTGGGGTCCCCGAAGGATTAATACAGGGCCATGTTCTTTTTAATCATTTTATAAATGATTGAGAGGAAGAATTATATAGCAAACTCTATATTTGCAGATGATACAAAGCTGTGCAGGATGTAATTGCTTTGTTACGGGATATAACAAAATTGGAGGAATGGGCTGGTAAATGAGATTACTGCTAAATGTAAGGAAATATGCAGACTATCTTATATTTAACTAGGTCAAGACGTAGCAAAACAGAGGAGGAAAAGGATTTAGGTTTACTTATAGATAACCAGCTACAAATGAGTGTACAATGCAGTGGCTTCTTATGCTAATAAGATACTAGTATGTATTGAATAGACAATAGATGCAAGTGACAAAAGCATAATTCTGTCACTATATAAATCTCTGGTAAGACTTCACCTTGAGTATGAAGTGCAGCTCTGGGCACTCATTTTAAAAAAATGACATTACAGAATTATGAAATGTTCAGTTAAGGGCCACTAAACTATGAAGGGGAATAAAGGATTTAAACTAAGAAAGAGGTTAGTCAAATTGGGTCTGTTGAGAGGTGATATGATTATTTTACTGTTCAAGGCCCATTTACAGAGATGGTAGAAGCTCTGTTTATTTCAAGGAAATTTTTGTGACAAGAGGATAATTTAAGGCTGAAGGAAATGAGATTTAATCTCCAGCAACGGAAACGTTTTTCCCTGTAAGAGCAATAAAATTGTGCAACTACCTTAAATACAATTACAAAGGGTTTAGATCCATTTCTGGCTAGAAACATAATTCAGGTAAATGATCACTTGTGTTACATGAGTCACCTGATTGTATTTATGTGTTATATAACAGGTAAAATCGGTATAGTTGATCTTTCTTTCTTTTTCATCTACTATGTTAATACTGTATGTTACTATGTTAGCATGTTACTATGTTACTGTGTTACAGTGTTACTATGTTACTGTGTTACAGTGTTACTATGTTACTGTGTTACTGTATTATTATGTTACCATGTTAATGTGTTACTGTGTTATTATGTTACTATGTTACCATGTTACTATGTTACTGTGTTACTGTGTTACTATGTTACTGTGTTATTATGTTACTATGCTACTGTGTTACTGTGCTACTATATTACTATGTTACTGTGTTACTATGTTACTATGTTATTGTGTTACTATGTTACTAAGTTACTGTGTTATTATGTTACTATGTTACTATGTTACTGTGTTACAATGTTACTATGTTATTATGTTACTTTGTTACTATGTTACTGTGTTATTATGTTACTATGCTACTGTGTTACTGGGCTACTATATTACTATGCTACTGTGTTACTATGTTACTATGTTATTATGTTACTATGTTACTGTGTTACAATGTTACTATGTTATTATGTTACTGTGTTACTATGTTACTGTGTTATTATGTTACTATGTTACTATGTTACTATGTTACTGTGTTACTATGTTACTATCAGCTAGATTACTAGTTGTGCATTCGTGTTTTAACACTGAAAAAATGGTAATTTCAGTGTTAATCACAGCCATTACAAGTCTTGTCGGTATAGCAATACCGCAAGCTTTTTAGCCTGGAACGCAACGTCAGTCCCGCACTAATAAAAATGACATTTTTTCATGGGATTTGCATAGCGCTGCCATTACGAGTTTTGCGGTGAGGCTAAAAAACCTGCGTTACAGCCTAAAACGACAAGATCCGTAACGCCATTTAAAAGAAGTAGTTATGAGTTTTATGCTACAAAACTGTAACATAAAACTCATAACTAAACTGCTACAAAGTGCTCTAAAAACACCCATAAACTACCTATTAACCCATGAACCGTGGCCCTCCCGCATCGCAAACACTATATTAAACTTATTAACCCAACATCGCCGCCACTAAAAATAATTATTAATTATTCATTTAAATGCTCCCTGAAGACTTTCCTGTTCAGGGAAGCCTACCACCCAACTCAATAATAAATTAATTTTACTTAACTAACATTTCCCTCATCTAACTCTGCATTAACTTTTTTCTCAATCTTGCAGTCCTCACCTCCTGCGAAGTCCTCATCCAGGCGGCGAGAAGTCTTCATCCAAGTGGCCTCTTCTATCTTCATCCAGGCAGCATCTAATATCTTGATTCCAGTGGCGCGCAGCGGGTTCATCCTGAAGGCATCCTGCACGGAGCATCCCCTTCATACGGTCGCTGCATTAGAGCCTAAAACGACAAGATCCGTAAAGCCATCTAAAAGCAGTAGTTATGAGTTTTACGCTACAAAACTGTAAGTGCACTAAACATCCATAAACTACCTATTAACCCTTGAACAGAGGCCCTCCCGCATCGCAAACACTGTATTAAACTTATTAACCCAACATCGCCGCCACTAAAATTAATTATTAATTATTCATTTAAATGCTCCCTGAAGACTTTTCTGTTCATGGAAGCCTACCACCCAACTCAATAATAAATTAATTTTACTTACCTAACATTTCCCTCATCTAACTCTGCATTAACATTTTTCTCAATCTTGCAGTCCTCGCCTCCTGCGAAGTCCTAATCCAGGCAGCGAGAAGTCTTCATCCAGGCGGCTTCTTCTATCTTCATCCAGGCGGCATCTAATATCTTGATCCCGGGGGCGTGGAGCGGGTTCATCCTGAAGCCATCCTGCACGGAGCATCCTCTTCATACGGTCGCCGCCATACACTGAATCTTCAATGCAAGGTACGCGATTCAAGATGGCGTCCCTTGCATTGCTATTGGCTGAAAATTTTGAATCAGCCAATAGGAGTTAGAGCTGTTCAAATCAGCCAATAGGATTTAAACAGCTCTCATTCTATTGGATGTTCTGCACCAGATGTCTTCAGGATGGACCTGCTCCTCACTGCCGGGATCAAGATAGAAGATGCCGCCTGGATGAAGATAGAAGAGGCCGTCTAGATGAAGACTTCTCGCCACCTGGATGAGGACTTCGCTGCCTGGATGAAGATAGAAGAGGACGCCTGGATGAAGACTTCTTGCCGCCTGGATGAAGATCGTTCAAGCGGGACTTCTAAAACTGTAAGTGGATCGTCAGGGGTTAGTATTAGTTTTTTTTTTAAGGGTTTTTTTAGATTAGGTTTGGGCTATTCCTAAACAAGCTAAATGCCCTTTTAAGGGCAATGCCCACAAAAATGCCCTTTTCAGGGAAATGGGTAGCTTAGGTTTTTTTAGATAGTTTTTTTTATTTTGTGGGTTGGGGGGTGGGGTTTGTAATGTTAGTGGGAGTTTGTATTTTTTTTAGGTAAAAGAGCTGTTTAACTAAGGGCAATGCCCTACAAAAGGCCCTTTTAAGGGCTATTGGTAGTTTATTCTAGATTATTTTTTTTATTTTGGGGTGTTTTTTTTTTTTAAATGGGTATTATATTAGAATAGGAATAATTTTTGTTATTTTTGATAATTTGTTTGTTATTTTGTGTAATGTATTTTTTTTGTTTAGGGGTGGGTTTTTATTTTTAGATTAGGGCTTGAGCAGCAAAAGAGCTAAATGCCCTTTTAAGGGCAATGCCTATACAAATGCCCTTTTCAGGGCAATGGGTAGATTAGATTTTACTTTATTTTTATTTTGTGTGTTTGGGGGGTGGGGGTTTGTATACTGCTAGGGGGTGTTTGTTTTGTAGCAAAAGAGCGGTTAACTTTAGGGCAATGCCCTACAAAAGGCCCTTTTATTATAGATTAGGGTTTTTTTTATTCTGGGGTGTTTTTTTTTAAGGGAAATAGAATATTAATATTTTTTTTTGTTTTGGATTATTTTGTTTGTTATTTTTTGTAATTGTAGGTTTTTAATTTTTGGTAATTTTAGTGTTTGTTATTTTTTGTAATGTTAGGTTTTAGTGTAAGGCAGCTTAGGTTTTATTTCACAGGTTTGTATTTAGTTTAACTATGTAGTTAGTAAATAGTTAATAACTATTTACTAACTAGTCTACCTAGTTAAAATAAATACAAACTTACCTGTGAAATAAAAATAAAATCTAAGGCCTAGATTTAGAGTTTGGCGGTAGCCGTCAAAACCAGCGTTAGAGGCTCCTAACGCTGGTTTTTACCGCCCGCTGGTATTTGGAGTCAGTCAGGAAAGGGTCTAACGTTCACTTTGCAGCCGCGACTTTTCCATACCGCAGATCCCCCTACGCCATTTGCGTATCCTATCTTTTCAATGGGATCTTTCTAACGCTGGTATTTAGAGTCGTGGCTGAAGTGAGCGTTAGGAATCTAACGACAAAACTCCAGCCGCAGAAAAAAGTCAGTAGTTAAGAGCTTTCTGGGCTAACGCCGGTTTATAAAGCTCTTAACTACTGTGCTCTAACCCCTTAATGACCACAATGTACTCTGTATGTCACTGGTCGTTAAGGGTTTTTTCAGGACATAATAGCACAAGTCTCGCAAGAACACACTATTAATCCACTCCCTCCAGAAGGCTTTGTGGAATAGAGCAGTCTCAACGCTGGTGGCAAGACCGCACTATAAAACAATCAAGTCCCAAAAAAAGGCCAGTGACATACAGGGTACGTCGCTGGTCCTTAAGGGGTTAAAGTACACTAACACCCATAAACTACCTATGTAGCCCTAAACCGAGGCCCCCCCACATCGCCACCACTCTATTAAACATTTTTAACCTCTAATCTGCCGCTCCGTACACCGCCACCACCTACGTTATCCCTATGTACCCCTAATCTGCTGCCTCTAATACCGCCGACCCCTATATTATATTTATTAACCCCTAATCTGCTGCCCCCAACGTCGCCGCCACCTACCTACACTTATTAACCCCTAATCTGCCGACCGGACCGCCCTGCTACTATAATAAATGTATTAACCCCTAATCCGCCTCACTCCCGCCTCAATAACCCTATAATAAATAGTATTAACCCCTAATTTGCCCTCCCTAACATCGCCGACACCTAACTTCAAGCTTTAACCCCTAATCTGCCGACCGGAGTTCACCGCTACTCTAATAAATTTTTTAACCGCTAAAGCTAATTCTAACCCTAACCCTAACACCCCCCTAAGTTAAATATAATATTTATCTAACGAAATAAATTAACTCTTATTAAATAAATTATTCCTATTTAAACATAGAAACATAGAAACATAGAAACATAGAAACATAGAAACATAGAAACATAGAAACATAGAAACATAGATATTGACGGCAGATAAGAGCCATAGGCCCAGCAAGTCTGCCCCACCTTACCTAACAGTATAAACTTATCTAGTTCGTAGGATAGCCCTATGCTTGTCCCATGCATTTTTAAAGTCCCCCACAGTGTTTGTTGCTACTACCTCTTGAGGAAGTTTATTCCATAAATCAATCACTCTTTCTGTAAAGAAGTGCTTCCTCAAATTACTCCTGAATCTACTACCCTTTAGCTTGAGCTCATGACCCCTTGTTCTTGAATTTTCCATTTTATGTAAAATACCCACAGCCTCAGTTTTACTAAACCCTTTAATGTACTTGAAAGTTGCTATCATATCACCTCTTTCCCTTCTCTCCTCTAAGCTATACATATTTAGGTCATTGAGCCTATCCTGGTAAGTTTTATTTTTTAGACCATGTACCATTTTGGTAGCCCTCCTTTGCACAGATTCAAGTTTGTTAATATCCTTCTGAAGATATGGCCTCCAGAACTGCACACAATACTCAAGATGAGGCCTAACTAATGATCTATAAAGTGGCATAAGAACCTTACTATTTCTGCTGCAAATACCTCTACCAATACATCCAAGCATTCTGCTAGCCTTACTCGCTGCCTTACTACATTGTTTACTAAGTTTTAAATCATCTGAAATAATAATTCCCAAGTCCTGTTCCTCGTCTGTAACAGTCAGTAAAGTGTCATTGAGTCTGTAATTAACATTTGGATTTTTCTTCCCTAAATGCATTATTTTACACTTTGCTGTGTTAAACTTTAGATCCCAGTCGTTTGTCCAATCCTCCAATTGTTGTATATCACTTCTCATTTTGTCTACCCCCCCTGGAACATCCACTCTGTTGCAAATTTTTGTATCATCTGCAAAGAGACATACTTTCCCCTGTAGCCCTTTGCTGATATCGCAGATAAATATGTTAAACAAAACAGGCCCCAGAACTGACCCCTGAGGAACACCACTAGTAACAGCCCCCTCTGCTGAATGAACTCCATTTACTAAGACACTTTGTTTTCTGTCCTTAAGCCAGCATTCCACCCAGTTCACAATTTTTGAATCTAGACCAAGGAGATATAGTTTGTGAATAAGTTTATTGTGTGGGACGGTGTCAAATGCTTTGCTGAAATCTAAATATGCTACATCAACTGCTCCTCCCTTGTCTAATACTTTTGTTACATAATCAAAGAAGTCAATTAGATTAGTCTGACATGATCTCCCTGAAGTAAAACCATGCTGATTTTGGTCCTCTAAATTGTTTGTCTTTATGTAAGTCATAATTCTTTCCTTTAAGAGGCTTTCCATTAATTTCCCTACTACTGAAGTTAAACTAACTGGCCTGTAGTTGCCAGATTCTTCTCTACTGCCCTTTTTATGAAGAGGTATTACATTTGCTATTCTCCAATCATCTGGGACAGCTCCTGTTAATAGTGACTGATTAAACAGATCAGTTAATGGGACAGTTAGCACTGAACGAAGTTCTTTTAAAACCCTTGGATGAATATTATCAGGACCCACTGCCTTTGTAACATTTATTTTTGATAATGCTAACAAAACCTCATCCTCTGTAAAAAGATTACTGTTAAGCTTGTTTCTATTTTGCATAGCATCCCTTAATGTAGACATTGTATCTTCACAATCTTTAGTGAAAACAGAACAGAAGTAATCATTGAGACAGTCTGCAATCTGCTTATCTCCTTCTATTATTCTACCATCAACTGATTTCAATTTTACTATTCCTACCTTATTTTTTCTTCTTTCACTGATATATCTAAAGAATGTTTTGTCCCCATGTTTTACTGACTGTGCTATCTTCTCTTCTGCATCAGCTTTAACCTTCCTAATTAACTGCTTAGTCTTTTTTTGTTGGAGTCTCCATATTTTCATATCATCATCTGCTTGTGTGTGTCTGTAATTTTTATAAGCTATCTTTTTTGTCTTTACAGCATGTGCTACTTCTTTGGAAAACCAAATTGGTTTCCGCTTTCTTTTACTTTTACAGACATGTCTAATACAGTGTGCGGTTGCATCTAAAATGGCACCTTTCACAAATTCCCACTGTTCTTGAACCCCTGTAATAAGATTTTTCCCCTTTAAATAGTTTTTTAGGTATTCTCCCATTAATGAAAAATCTGCCGTCCTAAAGTCTAAAACTTTTGTTTTAGTCTGGGTGTACAGTTCCTGAACATGAATACTAAACCAAACAGATTGATGATCACTGGATCCTAAGTTCTCACCTACAGACACATCTGAAACTGTATCACTGTTTGTAAGTATTAGATCTAATATAGCTTCCTTACGAGTTGGTTCCTTGACTAATTGTTCAAGTGATTCCCCTAGCAGAGATTCAAGAATATACCTGCTTCTAGCCGATCTAGCAGAAGGAATCTTCCAGTCTATATCTGGCAAATTAAAGTCCCCCAGTACTATAACCTTACCCTTCATGGTCATTTTGGTTATTTCATCTAATAACAGATTGTCCAGTTTTTCATCCTGCAATGGAGGCCTATATACAACCCCTATTCTAAAAACATTTTTATCTCCAATTTCCAAAGTCACCCAAATACTTTCCACCTCATCATTTGTTCCTACAATTTCAGTAACCTTTATATTTTCATTTACATACAAAGCAACTCCTCCACCTTTCTTTCCTACTCTGTTCTTTTTAAATAACCTGTATCCAGGTATGACTATGTCCCAGTCATGCAAATCATTGTACCATGTTTCTGTTATAGCTACTAAATCCAAGTTGTCCCTAGTCATTATTGAAATGAGTTCAGGTAATTTATTTCCTAAGCTGCGAGCATTTGTGCTCATGGCACGAAGAATTTTTCTACTAGAATTTCTAGAATTGTTACTTGGACTAACAGTTTTGGCATGCTGTGGGGGGCAGGTGGATATATTAATGCTACCCCCCTTTATTAGTTTAAATGATTTCTAATAAAGTATTTGAACTCCTCTCCCAGATACTCTGTTCCTTTAGCATCCAAATGCAAGCCATCTCTCCTAAATAACCTAGTATCTTTCCAAACAGAGCTATAATGGCCAATAAAACCAAATCCTCGTTCCCTGCACCACTTATCTAACCAAGAATTAAATGTTGTTATCCGCTCCATCTTTCCTGCTTCCTGGTCATACACAGGTAAAATAGCAGAAAATGATAGAGTTGATGCCACAGTCTCTAAATGATTACCTAGGTCACAAAACTCTTTCTGAACAGCAGCAACATGATTACTAGCCAGATCATTTGTTCCTAAATGAACAATCACATCCAACTCACTTCCCTTTCCTGCTGCCTTAACAATTCTCAAAATACGATTCCTATCCCTGTGAGCAGTAGCTCCTGGAAGACATCTAACCTCCCTTGTTTCTCCTTTACTTTCACCTAAATACACATTCCTCAAAATAGAGTCACCCACTAACAGTCTTTTTCTCAAAAACACATCTGCAGTTCTTTCCTGTGTTATGTTACCTGGAGAATCAGGTGCCAATAGATTTAAATTACCTGTTACAGCTTCAGAGGGCTCAGAAACAGCAATCTCCTCATCACAAGTGTATTCGGCAAGAGCAGCATAGGAGTTTTGCAATGGCAGAGGTTGTGGGCAATGCTTCTGGTCTACTGTTCTAATTCTTCCAGAGCCTACAGTGATCCATCTGCCTCTCCTTGCTGATCTCTGGGGTAGAGGGGCTTCTTTCTGAGGCAGCTTTGTAGAGGTAACAGGTATGTTACTTACCTTAGCTTGAAGTTTAGCTATTTCCTCCCTTAACAGGGAAAACTGCTTACAAACAGGACAGCCCCTAAATCTCCAAAAAGTAGAACGATTAAAAAGTGCAAAACACCCATTGCACTGTATCTGAGACATTTTAAACTATGCAACACTTTAACAATAAGAAAAATATAAGTATTATTTTCTACTGAATAAGCCGGAATAACCCTGAATAACTCCTGAAATAACTCAAATATCCTTATGTATTTAATCCTTTTGTAGTTTGATCTCTTTGCTAAGAAGCAGAGCTAAATGTTTAGCAGAGCTAAACAGATCTCTTTAAATACCCTCAGAAAGATAGGGTGGGGTCCCTCCTAATTGCTCACCTATGCAAACAATCTAATTGTTATCTAATTGCAATACTAAAAACCAGAATACAAAAGAATGTAAATTAACTCAAACCTTTAACTATTCAATTTCTGTAGTGAAACTAATTCACAGTTCAGGTCTACCACCTATAAAAAAACAAAATATAAAGTTAATAGAAATACAAAATATATTATCTGAAAGTACAAACTATTCAAGTAACAACAATTTAAAAGAGAAATGTTATATACCTTTCTGAAATAACTCAAATATCCTTATGTATTTAATCCTTTTGTAGTTTGATCTCTTTGCTAAGAAGCAGAGCTAAATGTTTAGCAGAGCTAAACAGATCTCTTTAAATACCCTCAGAAAGATAGGGTGGGGTCCCTCCTAATTGCTCACCTATGCAAACAATCTAATTGTTATCTAATTGCAATACTAAAAACCAGAATACAAAAGAATGTAAATTAACTCAAACCTTTAACTATTCAATTTCTGTAGTGAAACTAATTCACAGTTCAGGTCTACCACCTATAAAAAAACAAAATATAAAGTTAATAGAAATACAAAATATATTATCTGAAAGTACAAACTATTCAAGTAACAACAATTTAAAAGAGAAATGTTATATACCTTTCTGAAATAACTCAAATATCCTTATGTATTTAATCCTTTTGTAGTTTGATCTCTTTGCTAAGAAGCAGAGCTAAATGTTTAGCAGAGCTAAACAGATCTCTTTAAATACCCTCAGAAAGATAGGGTGGGGTCCCTCCTAATTGCTCACCTATGCAAACAATCTAATTGTTATCTAATTGCAATACTAAAAACCAGAATACAAAAGAATGTAAATTAACTCAAACCTTTAACTATTCAATTTCTGTAGTGAAACTAATTCACAGTTCAGGTCTACCACCTATAAAAAAACAAAATATAAAGTTAATAGAAATACAAAATATATTATCTGAAAGTACAAACTATTAAAGTAACAACAATTTAAAAGAGAAATGTTATATACCTTTCTGAAATAACTCAAATATCCTTATGTATTTAATCCTTTTGTAGTTTGATCTCTTTGCTAAGAAGCAGAGCTAAATGTTTAGCAGAGCTAAACAGATCTCTTTAAATACCCTCAGAAAGATAGGGTGGGGTCCCTCCTAATTGCTCACCTATGCAAACAATCTAATTGTTATCTAATTGCAATACTAAAAACCAGAATACAAAAGAATGTAAATTAACTCAAACCTTTAACTATTCAATTTCTGTAGTGAAACTAATTCACAGTTCAGGTCTACCACCTTTCTGAAATAACTCAAATATCCTTATGTATTTAATCCTTTTGTAGTTTGATCTCTTTGCTAAGAAGCAGAGCTAAATGTTAAAGCTAAATACTTACCTGTAAAATAAACCCTAATATAGCTACAATATAAATAATAATTATATTGTAGCTATTTTAGGATTAATATTTATTTTACAGGCAACTTTGTATTTATTTTAACCAGGTACAATAGCTATTAAATAGTTAATAACTATTTAATAGCTACCTAGTTAAAATAATTACAAAATTACCTGTAAAATAAATCCTAACCTAAGTTACAATTAAACCTAAAACTACACTATCAATAAATTAATTAAATAAAATACCTACAATTATCTACAATTAAACCTAACACTACACTATCAATAAATTAATTAAATACAATACCTACAAATAAATACAATGAAATAAACTAACTAAAGTACAAAAAATAAAAAAATATTTACAAACATTAGAAAAATATTGCAACAATGTTAAACTAATTACACCTACTCTAAGCCCCCTAATAAAATAACAAAGCCCCCCAAAATAAAAAAATGCCCTACCCTATTCTAAAATTAAAATAGAAAAGCTCTTTTACCTTACCAGCCCTGAAAAGGGCCCTTTGCGGGGCATGCCCCAAAGAATTCAGCTCTTTTGCCTGTAAAAAAAACATACAATACCCCCCAACATTACAACCCACCACCCACATACCCCTAATCTAACCCAAACCCCCCTTAAATAAACCTAACACTAAGCCCCTGAAGATCTTCCTACCTTATCTTCACCACGCCGGGTTCACCGATCGATCCAGAAGAGCTCCTCCGATGTCTTGATCCAAGCCCAAGCGGGGGGCTGAAGATGTCCATGATCCGACTGAAGTCTTCATCCAAGCGGGAGCTGAAGAGGTCCATGATCGGGCTGAAGTCTTCTATCAAGCGGCATCTTCAATCTTCTTTCATCCGGGTCCATGTTCATCCCGAAGACACGGAACATCCATCTTCACCGACAACTTCCCGACGAATGACAGTTCCTTTAAGGGACGTCATCCAAGATGGCGTTCCTCGAATTCCGATTGGCTGATAGGATCCGATCAGCCAATCAGATTGAGCTTGCATTCTATTGGCTGATCGGAACAGCCAATAGAATGCAAGCTCAATCTGATTGGCTGATCGGATCAGCCAATCGGATTGAACTTGATTCTGATTGGCTGATTCCATCAGCCAATCAGAATTTTCTTACCTTAATTCCGATTGGCTAATAGAATCCTATCAGCCAATCGGAATTCGAGGGACGCCATCTTGGATGACGTCCCTTAATGGAACCGTCATTCGTCGGGAAGTCGTCGGTGAAGATGGATGTTCCGCGTCCATGGGATGAACATGGATCCGGAAGAAAGAAGATTGAAGATTCCGCTTGATAGAAGACTTCAGCCGGATCATGGACCTCTTCAGCTCCCGCTTGGATGAAGACTTCAGCCCGATCATGGACCTCTTCAGCTCCCGCTTGGATGAAGACTTCAGTCGGATCATGGATATCTTCAGCCCCCCGCTTGGGCTTGGATCAAGACATCGGAGGAGCTCTTCTGAATCGATCGGAGAACCCGGCGTGGTGAAGATAAGGTAGGAAGATCTTCAGGGGCTTAGTGTTAGGTTTATTTAAGGGGGGTTTGGGTTAGATTAGGGGTATGTGGGTGGTGGGTTGTAATGTTGGGGGGTATTGTATGTTTTTTTTACAGGCAAAAGAGCTGAATTCTTTGGGGCATGCCCCGCAAAGGGCCCTTTTCAGGGCTGGTAAGGTAAAAGAGCTTTTCTATTTTAATTTTAGAATAGGGTAGGGCATTTTTTTTATTTTGGGGGGCTTTGTTATTTTATTAGGGGGCTTAGAGTAGGTGTAATTAGTTTAACATTGTTGTAATATTTTTCTAATGTTTGTAAATATTTCTCCAACATAGGTCCACGGCGTCATCCTTACTTGTGGGATATTTTCTCCCCATCAGGAAATGGCAAAGAGCCCAGCAAAGCTGGTCATATGATCCCTCCTAGGCTCCGCCTACCCCAGTCATTCTCTTTGCCGTTGCACAGGCAACATCTCCACGGAGATGGCTAAGAGTTTTTTGGTGTTTAAATTAGAACATCTCCGCGCACTGCTTAAGTGCGCACTGCTTAAGGAGGTATTATCTACTCTGGATGATTGTGACAATTTGGTCATTCCAGAGAAATTATGTAAGATGGACAAGTTCCTAGAGGTTCTGGTGCCCCCCGATGTTTTTCCTATACCCAAGCGGGTGGCGGATATAGTTATCAAGGAATGGGAAAGGCCCGGCATACCTTTTGTGCCTCCCCCTATATTTAAGAAATTATTTCCTATAGTCGACCCCAGAAAGGACTTATGGCAGACAGTCCCTAAGGTCGAGGGGGCGGTCTCTACTCTAAACAAACGCACTACTATTCCCATAGAAGATAGTTGTGCTTTTAAAGATCCTATGGATAAAAAATTAGAGGGTTTGCTTAAAAAAATGTTTGTTCAGCAAGGTTACCTTCTTCAACCAATTTCATGCATTGTTCCTGTCACTACGGCAGCGTGTTTCTGGTTCGAAGAACTAGAAAAGTCGCTCGATAAAGAATCTTCGTATGAGGAGGTTATGGACAGAGTTCATGCACTTAAATTGGCTAACTCTTTTATTCTAGATGCCGCTTTGCAATTAGCGAGATTAGCGGCGAAAAATTCAGGGTTTGCTATCGTGGCGCGCAGAGCGCTCTGGCTGAAGTCTTGGTCAGCGAATGTGTCTTCCAAGACAAAATTGCTTAACATCCCTTTCAAGGGCAAAACACTGTTTGGGCCTGATTTGAAAGAGATTATTTCAGACATCACCGGAGGAAAGGGCCACGCCCTTCCTCAGGATAGGTCTTTTAAGGCTAGAAATAAGCCTAATTTTCGTCCCTTTCGCAGAAACGGACCAGCCTCTACTTCTACATCCTCTAAGCAAGAGGGTAATACTTCTCAACCCAAACCAGCCTGGAGACCGATGCAAGGCTGGAACAAGGGTAAGCAGGCCAAGAAGCCTGCCACTGCTACCAAAAAAGCATGAAGGGATGGCACCCGATCCGGGACCGGATCTGGTGGGGGGCAGACTTTCTCTCTTTGCTCAGGCCTGGGCAATAGATGTTCAGGATCCTTGGGCACTAGAAATAGTTTCTCAAGGTTATCTCCTGGAATTCAAGGAACTACCTCCAAGGGGAAGGATCCACAGGTCTCAATTATCTTCAAACCAAATAAAAAGACAGGCATTCTTACATTGTGTAGAAGACCTGTTAAGGATGGGAGTAATTCATCCAGTTCCAATAAGAGAACAAGGGATGGGGTTTTACTCCAACCTGTTCATAGTTCCCAAAAAAGAGGGAACGTTCAGACCAATTCTAGATCTCAAGATCCTAAACAAATTTCTCAGGGTTCCATCGTTCAAAATGGAAACCATTCGAACGATCCTTCCTACCATCCAGGAAGGTCAATTCATGACCACGGTGGATTTAAAGGATGCGTACCTCCATATTCCTATCCACAAGGAACATCATCAGTTCCTAAGGTTCGCTTTTCTGGACAAGCATTACCAGTTTGTGGCACTTCCATTCGGATTAGCCACTGCTCCGAGAATTTTCACAAAGGTACTAGGGTCCCTTCTAGCGGTTCTAAGACCAAGGGGCATTGCAGTAGTACCGTACTTGGACGACATCCTGATTCAAGCGTCGTCTCTGTCAAAAGCAAAGGCTCATACGGACATCGTCCTAGCCTTTCTCAGATCTCACGGATGGAAAGTAAACATAGAAAAAGTTCTCTTTCCCCGTCAACAAGAGTTCCCTTCTTGGGAACAATAATAGACTCCTTAGAAATGAGAATTTTTCTGACAGAGGTCAGAAAATCAAAACTTCTAAGCTCTTGTCAAGTTCTTCATTCTGTTCTTCGTCCTTCCATAGCGCAGTGCATGGAAGTAATAGGATTGATGGTTGCAGCAATGGACATAGTTCCTTTTGCACGAATTCATCTAAGACCATTACAACTGTGCATGCTCAGACAGTGGAATGGGGATTATACAGACTTGTCTCCGACGATTCAAGTAGATCAAAGGACCAGAGATTCACTCCGTTGGTGGCTGATCCTGGACAATCTGTCACAGGGAATGAGCTTCCGCAGACCAGAGTGGGTCATTGTCACGACCGACGCCAGTCTGGTGGGCTGGGGCGCGGTCTGGGAACCCCTGAAAGCTCAGGGTCTATGGTCTCGGGAAGAATCTCTTCTCCCGATAAACATTCTGGAACTGAGAGCGATATTCAATACTCTCAAAGCTTGGCCTCATCTAGCAAAGGCCAAATTCATAAGGTTTCAATCAGACAACATGACGACAGTTGCTTATATCAACCATCAGGGGGGAACAAGGAGTTCCCTGGCGATGGAGGAAGTGACCAAGATAATTCAATGGGCGGAGGATCACTCCTGCCACTTGTCTGCAATCCACATCCCAGGAGTGGAAAATTGGGAAGCGGAGTCGTCAGACATTCCATCCGGGGGAGTGGGAACTCCACCCGGAAATCTTTGCCCAAATAACTCAATTATGGGGCATTCCAGACATGGATCTGATGGCGTCTCGTCAGAACTTCAAGGTTCCTTGTTACGGGTCCAGATCCAGGGATCCCAAGGCGACTCTAGTAGATGCACTAGTAGCACCTTGGACCTTCAACCTAGCTTATGTTTTCCCACCGTTTCCTCTCATTCCCAGGCTGGTAGCCAGGATCAACCAGGAGAGGGCTTCGGTGATCTTGATAGCTCCTGCGTGGCCACGCAGGACTTGGTATGCAGACCTGGTGAATATGTCATCGGCTCCACCATGGAAGCTACCTTTGAGACAGGACCTTCTTGTTCAAGGTCCATTCGAACATCCGAATCTGGTTTCTCTCCAACTGACTGCTTGGAGATTGAACGCTTGATTTTATCAAAGCGTGGGTTTTCAGATTCTGTAATAGATACTCTTATTCAGGCTAGAAAGCCTGTAACTAGAAAAATTTACCATAAGATATGGAAAAAATATATCTATTTGTGTGAATCTAAAGGATTCCCATGGAACAAGATAAAAATTCCTAGGATTTTATCCTTTCTACAAGAGGGTTTGGAGAAGGGATTATCTGCAAGTTCTCTGAAGGGACAGATTTCTGCGTTATCTGTTTTACTTCACAAAAGGCTGGCAGCTGTGCCAGACGTTCAGGCGTTTGTTCAGGCTCTGGTTAGAATCAAGCCTGTTTACAGACCTTTGACTCCTCCCTGGAGTCTCAATCTAGTTCTTTCAGTTCTTCAAGGGGTTCCGTTTGAACCCTTACATTCCGTAGATATTAAGTTATTATCTTGGAAAGTTTTGTTTTTGGTTGCAATTTCTTCTGCTAGAAGAGTTTCAGAGTTATCTGCTCTGCAGTGTTCTCCGCCCTATCTGGTGTTCCATGCAGATAAGGTGGTTTTGCGTACTAAGCCTGGTTTTCTTCCGAAAGTTGTTTCCAACAAGAATATTAACCAGGAGATAGTTGTACCTTCTTTGTGCCCGAATCCAGTTTCAAAGAAGGAACGTTTGTTACACAATTTGGACGTAGTCCGTGCTGTAAAATTCTATTTAGAGGCCACTAAAGATTTCAGACAAACTTCTTCTTTGTTTGTTGTTTATTCTGGTAAAAGGAGAGGTCAAAAAGCAACTTCTACCTCTCTTTCTTTTTGGCTTAAAAGCATTATCCGTTTGGCTTATGAGACTGCCGGACGGCAGCCTCCTGAAAGAATCACAGCTCACTCCACTAGGGCTGTGGCTTCCACATGGGCCTTCAAGAACGAGGCTTCTGTTGACCAGATATGTAAGGCAGCGACTTGGTCTTCACTGCACACTTTTGCCAAATTTTACAAATTTGATACTTTTGCTTCTTCAGAGGCTATTTTTGGGAGAAAGGTTTTGCAAGCCGTGGTGCCTTCCATTTAGGTGACCTGATTTGCTCCCTCCCTTCATCCGTGTCCTAAAGCTTTGGTATTGGTTCCCACAAGTAAGGATGACGCCGTGGACCGGACACACCTATGTTGGAGAAAACAGAATTTATGCTTACCTGATAAATTACTTTCTCCAACGGTGTGTCCGGTCCACGGCCCGCCCTGGTTTTTTTAATCAGGTCTGATGAATTATTTTCTCTAACTACAGTCACCACGGTATCATATGGTTTCTCCTATGCATATTTCCTCCTGTACGTCGGTCGAATGACTGGGGTAGGCGGAGCCTAGGAGGGATCATATGACCAGCTTTGCTGGGCTCTTTGCCATTTCCTGTTGGGGAAGAGAATATCCCACAAGTAAGGATGACGCCGTGGACCGGACACACCGTTGGAGAAAGTAATTTATCAGGTAAGCATAAATTCTGTTTTTTTTATTTTTTGTAACTTAGTTCTTTTTTATTTTTTGTACTTTAGTTAGTTTATTTCATTGTATTTATTTGTAGGTATTGTATTTAATTAATTTATTGATAGTGTAGTGTTAGGTTTAATTGTAGATAATTGTAGGTATTTTATTTAATTTATTTATTGATAGTGTAGTGTTAGGTTTTATTGTAACTTAGGTTAGGATTTATTTTACAGGTAATTTTGTAATTATTTTAACTAGGTAGCTATTAAATAGTTATTAACTATTTAATAGCTATTGTACCTGGTTAAAATAATTACAAAGTTGCCTGTAAAATAAATATTAATCCTAAAATAGCTATAATATAATTATAATTTATATTGTAGCTATATTAGGGTTTATTTTACAGGTAAGTATTTAGCTTTAAATAGGAATCATTTATTTAATAAGAGTTAATTTATTTCGTTAGATTTAAATTATATTTAATTTAGGGGGGTGTTAGTGTTAGGGTTAGACTTAGCTTTAGGGGTTAATACATTTATTAGAGTAGCGGTGAGATACGGTCGGCAGATTAGGGGTTAATTATTGTAGGTAGGTGGAGGCGACGTTGGGGGCGGCAGATTAGGGGTTAATAAATATAATATAGGGTCGGCGGTGTTAGGGGCAACAGATTAGGGGTACATAGGGATAACGTAGGTTGCGGCGGTGTACGGAGCGGCAGATTAGGGGTTAATAATAATATGCAGGGGTCAGCGATAGCGGGGGCGGCAGATTAGGGGTTAATAAGTGTAAGGCTAGGGGTGTTTAGACTCGGGGTACATGTTAGGGTGTTAGGTGCAGACTTAGGAAGTGTTTCCCCATAGGAAACAATGGGGCTGTGTTAGGAGCTGAACGCTGCTTTTTTGCAGGTGTTAGGTTTTTTTTCAGCTCAAACAGCCCCATTGTTTTCTATGGGGGAATTGTGCACGAGCCCGTTTTTGAAGCTGGCCGCGTCCGTAAACAACGCTGGTATTTAGAGTTGCAGTGGCGGTAAATTATGCTCTACGCGCCCTTTTTGGAGCCTAACGCAGCCCTTCTGTGAACTCTAAATACCAGCTGTATTTAAAAGGTGTGGGGGGAAAAAAGCATGCGTAGCTAACGCACCCCTTTGGCCGCAGAACTCTAAATCTAGCCGTAAGATAGCTAGAATATAACTATTAGTTATATTGTAGCTAGCTTAGGTTTAATTTCACATGTAAGTGTTTAGTTTTAAAAAGGAATTATTTAGTTAATAATTGTAAGTTTAATTTAGCTCTATTTTAATTATGTTAAAGTTAGGGGTTGTTAGGGTTAGGGTTACGTTAGGGTTAGGGTTAGGCTTAGGGCTACGTTAGGATTAGGGTTAGGTTTAGGGGTTAATAGTTTAATTTAGGTTGTTGTGATGTGGGGGGCTGTGGTTTAGGAGTTAATCGGTTTATTTAGTGGTAGTGATGCGGGAGGCCAGAGCTTAAGGGGTTAATAGCTTTATTTAGCTGCGGTGATGTCAGGGAATGGCGGAATAGGGGTTAATAGATTTATTATAGTGTGGGCGATGTTGGGTTGCAGGGGAATTAGGGGTTAATACATTAAAAGAGAAGTCATAAGACATAGATAGACCCCTGGTTTAGGGGTCTATCTATGTCTTTTGACATGTTGGGAAGAGCAAAATAAATCACTTGTTAACAAAGATATCTGAGTGCTGCTTTGTCATTCTTTTTCATAACTTTTATAATTAGTTATGACTTCTCTTTTAATGTTTTAGGCAATTTTGGTTATGACTGCAAGCACCTGTCTCTTTAAGATTTTACAACAATAGTAGAGTGCACAACAACCCTTTCATATACAGGGGTTAATAACTTTAGTATAGTGGTGGCGATATTGGGAGCGACAGATTAGGGGTTAATAGCTTTATTTAGGTGGCAGCAATATCGGAGCCAGCAGATTAGGGGTTAATAACATTATGTAGGTGCCGGCAATGTCAGGGGCTGCAGATTAGGGGTGTTTAGACTTAGGGGGGTAGTTATCAAGCCGTCTACTTTTCTGGCTTCGCCGGCCCAATACGCCCGCCTAAGCTCGCCTACCTTTGCCGCCGCAGACCTGAAAAAATACGCCTAAGTTATCAAATAAAGCTGTCAAAAAGGCGCGGGCGATGAGCAGCGGACTGTGACAGTTATCACTCATCCGATCTCGCTGCTCTTCGGCTTTTTCCCAGCTTTATTGCTAGCCTGTCACTAAGCACTCACACTAAACTACACTGTTCTATCCCTATACCGGCGCCCTCGGAGCCCCCCGCAACTCAATAAATTTACTAACCCCTAAACCGCCGCTCCTAGACCCCGCCGCAACTCTTATAAATGTATTACCCCTAAACCGCCGCTCCTAGACCCCGCCGCAACTCTTATAAATGTATTAACCCCTAAACCGCCGCTCCCGGACACTGCTGCCACCTACAGTATACCTAGTAACCCCTATCCTGCCCCCCCTACACCGTCGCCCTCTATTATAAAAACCGCCGCTCCCGGACACTGCTGCCACCTACAGTATACGTATGTAACCCTATCCTGCCCCCCCGTACACCGTCGCCCTCTATTATAAAGTTATTAACCCCTATCCTGCTGATCCCGCACCTCTCCGCAACTAAATAAATAGTTTAACCCCTAAACCGCCGCTCCCTGAACATGCCGCAACCTATATTAAACCTATTAACCCCTATCCTGCCCCCCCTACACCGTCGTCACCTATAATAAATTTATTAACCCCTATCCTGCCCCCCACTACGCCGCCGCCACTGTAATAAAATTATTAACCCCTAAACCTAAGTCTAACCCTAACCCTAACGCCCCCTAACTTAAATATTAATTAAATAAATCTAAATAATATTTCTATTATTAACTAAGTTAATCCTATTTAAAACTAAATACTTACCTATAAAATAAACCCTAATATAGCTACAATATAAATAATAATTATATTCTAGCTATCTTAGGATTTATTTTTATTTTACAGGTACCTTTCAATTTATTTTAACTAGGTACAATAGCTATTAAATAGTAATTAACTATTTAATAGCTTACCTAGCTAAAATAAACTGAAATTTACCTCTAAAATAAATCCTAACCTAAGTTACAATTACACCTAACACTACACTATACTTTAATAAATTATTCCTATTTAAAACTAAATACTTACCTGTAAAATAAACCCTAAGATAGCTACAATATAATTAATAATTACATTGTAGCTATCTTAGGATTTATATTTATTTTACAGGTAACTTTGTATTTATTTTAGCTAGTTAGAATAGTTATTAAATAGTTATTAACTATTTAATAACTACCTAGCTAAAAGAAATTACCTGTAAAATAAATCCTAACCTAAGTTACAATTAAACCTAATACTACACTATCATTAAATAAATTAAATAAACTACCTACAAATAACTACAATTAAATACAATTACATAAACTAACTAAAGTACAAAAAATAAAAAATTAAGTTACAAACATGTTAAAAATATTACAACAATTTTAAGCTACTTACACCTAATCTAAGCCCCCTAATAAAATAACAAACCCCCCCAAAATAAAAAAAATGCCCTACCCTATTCTAAATTAAATAAAGTTCAAAGCTCTTTTACCTTACCAGCCCTTAAAAGGGCCATTTGTGGGGGCATGCCCCAAAGAAAACAGCTCTTTTGCCTGTAAAAGAAAAATACAACCCCCCCAACATTAAAACCCACCACCCACATACCCCTAATCTAACCCAAAGCCCCCTTACAAAAACCTAACACTAATCCCCTGAAGATCATCCTACCTTTAGTCGTCTTCACTCAGCCGAGCCACCGATGGAACCGAAGTGGACATCCGGAGCAGAAGAAGTTAATCCTCCAAGCGGCGCTGAAGAAATCTTCCATCCGATGAAGTCATCATCCAGGCGGCGCTGAAGAAAAGTCTTCGATCCGGCCGATGTCATCTTCAAAGAGGCGCTGAAGAGGTCTTCTATCCGGGCGAAGTCATCTTCCAAGCCGGGTCTTGAATCTTCCTTCCGCCGACGCAGAACCTCCTTCTTCACCGACGGACTACGACGAATGAAGGCTCCTTTAAGGATTAGGATTCTATCAGCCAATCGGAATTAAGGTAGGAAAATTCTGATTGGCTGATGGAATCAGCCAATCAGATTCAAGTTCAATCCGATTGGCTGATCCAATCAGCCAATCAGATTGAGCTCGCATTCTATCGGCTGATCGGAACAGCCAATAGAATGCAAGCTCAATCTGATTGGCTGATTCCATCAGCCAATCAGATTTTTCCTACCTTAATTCCGATTGGCTGATAGAATCCTATCAACCAATCGGAATTGAGGGGACGCCATCTTGGATGACGTCCCTTAAAGGAGCCTTCATTCGTCGTAGTCCGCTTGGAGGATTAACTTCTTCCGCTCCGGATGTCCACTTCGGTTCCATCGGTGGCTCGGCTGAGTGAAGACGACTAAAGGTAGGATGATCTTCAGGGGATTAGTGTTAGGTTTTTGTAAAGGGGGTTTGGGTTAGATTAGGGGTATGTGGGTGGTGGGTTTTAATGTTGGGGGGGGGGTTGAATTTCTCTTTTACAGGCAAAAGAGCTGAATTCTTTGGGGCATGCCCCACAAATGGCCCTTTTAAGGGCTGGTAAGGTAAAAGAGCTTTGAACTTTATTTAATTTAGAATAGGGTAGGGCATTTTTTTATTTTGGGGGGGTTTGTTATTTTATTAGGGGGCTTAGATTAGGTGTAAGTAGCTTAAAATTGTTGTAATATTTTTAACATGTTTGTAACTTATTTTTTTATTTTTTGTAACTTAGCTTTTTTTATTTTTTGTACTTTAGTTAGTTT
This sequence comes from Bombina bombina, assembly GCF_027579735.1. Lineage (NCBI taxonomy): Eukaryota > Metazoa > Chordata > Amphibia > Anura > Bombinatoridae > Bombina > Bombina bombina. Next base: position 1,128,802,628 of record NC_069504.1, read on the forward strand.
ATGTTATTGTATTTAATTGTAGTTATTTGCAGGTAGTTTATTTAATTAATTTAATGATAGTGTAGAATTAGGTTTAATTGTAACTTAGGTTAGGATTTATTTTACAGGTAATTTTGTATTTCTTTTAGCTAGGTAGTTATTAAATAGTTAATAACTATTTAATAACTATTCTAACTAGCTTATGTTAGGGTGTTAGGTTTAAACGTTAGTTTATTTTCCCCATAGACATCAATGGGGCTGCATTATGGAGCTTTTCTTTCCACAATTGCAGGTGTTTGACTTTTTTCTGACACACGGCTAGATTTAGAGTTTTGTCGGTAACGACCCGCGTAGCTAATGCTGGCTTTTTTCTGGCCGCACCTTTAAAATAACTCTGGTATTGAGAGTCCACAGAATGGCTGCGTTAGGCTCCAAAAAAGGAGCGTACAGCATATTTAACGCCACTGCAACTCTCGATACCAGAGTTGCTTACGGAAACGGCCAGCTTCAAAAACGTGCTCGTGCACGATTCCCCCATAGGAAACAATAGGGCTGTTTGAGCTGAAAAAAAACCTAACACCTGCAAAAAAGCCGCGTTCAGCTCCTAACGCAGAACCATTGTTTGCTATGGGGAAACACTTCCTAAGTCTGCACCTAACACTCTAACATGTACCCCGAGTTTAAACACCCCTAACCTTACACTTATTAACCTCTAATCTGCCGCCCCCGCTATCGCTGACCCCTGTATATTATTTTTAACCCCTAATCTTCCGCTCCGTAAACCGCCGCTACTTACATTATCCCTATGTACCCCTAATCTGCTGCCCCTAACACCGCCGACCCCTATATTATATTTATTAACCCTTAATTTGCCCCCCACAACGTCGCCTCCACCTGCCTAAACTTATTAACCCCTAATCTGCCGAGCAGACGGCACCGCTATTATTATAAAGTTATTAACCACTAATCCGCCTCACTAACCCTATAATAAATAGTATTAACCCCTAATCTGCCCTCCCTAACATCGCCGACACCTAACTTCAATTATTAACCCCTAATATGCCGACTGGAGCTCACCGCTATTCTAATAAATGTATTAACCCCTAAAGCTAAGTCTAACCCTAACACTAACACCCCCTAAATTAAATATAATTTTAATCTAACGAAATTAATTAACTCTTCTTAAATAAATTATTCCTATTTAAAGCTAAATACTTACCTGTAAAATAAATCCTAATATAGCTACAATATAAATTATAATGATATTATAGCTATTTTAGGATTAATATTTATTTTACAGGTAACTTTGTATTTATTTTAACCAGGTACAATAGCTATTAAATAGTTAATAACTATTTAATAGCTAAAATAGTTAAAATAATTACAAATTTACCTGTAAAATAAATCCTAACCTAAGTTACAATTAAACCTAACACTACACTATCAATAAATAAATTAAATAAAATACCTATAATTATCTACAATTAAACCTAACACTACACTATCAATAAATAAATTAAATACAATTCCTACAAATAAATACAATGAAATAAACTAACTAAAGTACAAAAAATAAAAAAGAACTAAGTTACAAAAAAAAAAAAATATTTACAAACATTAGAAAAATATTACAACAATTTTAAACTAATTACACCTACTCTAAGCCCCCAAATAAAATAACAAAGCCCCCCAAAATAAAAAAATGCCCTACCCTATTCTAAATTACTAAAGTTCAAAGCTCTTTTACCTTACCATCCCTGAACAGGGCCCTTTGCGGGGCATGCCCCAAGAAGTTCAGCTCTTTTGCCTGTAAAAAAAAACATACAATACCCCCCCCAACATTACAACCCACCACCCACATACCCCTAATCTAACCCAAACCCCCTTAAATAAACCTAACACTAAGCCCCTGAAGATCTTCCTACCTTATCTTCACCATACCAGGTTCACCGATCGATTCAGAAGAGCTCCTCCGATGTCCTGATCCAAGCCCAAGCGGGGGGCTGAAGAGGTCCATGATCCGGCTGAAGTCATCATCCAAGCGGGAGCTGAAGAGGTCCATGATCCGGCTGAAGTCTTCATCCAAGCGGGAGCTGAAGAGGTCCATGATCCGGATGAAGTGTTCTATCAACGGCATCTTCAATCTTCTTTCTTCGGGAGCCATCATCTTCCATCCGACGCGGAACATCCTCTTCTCCCGACGTCTACTCGCCGAATGACGGTTCCTTTAAATTACGTCATCCAAGATGGCGTCCCTCGAATTCCGATTGGCTGATAGGATTCTATCAGCCAATCGTAATTAAGGTAGGAATATTCTGATTGGCTGATGGAATCAGCCAATCAGAATCAAGTTCAATCCGATTGGCTGATTGGATTTAGGGGTACATAGGTAGTTTATGGGTGTTAGTGTACTTTAGAGCACAGTAGTTAAGAGCTTTATGAACCGGCGTTAGCCCAGAATGCTCTTAACTACTGACTTTTTTCTGCGACTGGAGTTTTGTCGTTAGATTTCTAACGCTCACTTCAGCCACGACTCTAAATACCGGAGTTAGAAATATCTAATGAAAAGATAGGATACGCAATTGACATAAGGGGATCTGCGGTATGGAAAAGTTGCGGCTGAAAAGTGAGCGTTAGACCCTTTTTTGAATGACTCCAAATACCGGCGGTAGCTTAAAACCAGCGTTAGGAGCCTCTAACGCTGGTTTTCACGGCTACCGCCAAACTCCAAATCTAGAATAGTAATTTAGAATAGGGTAGGGCATTTTTTTATTTTGGGGGGCTTTGTTATTTTATTAGGGGGCTTAGAGTAGGTGTAATTAGTTTAAAATTGTTGTAATATTTTTCTAATGTTTGTAAATATTTTTTATTTTTTGTAACTTCGTTCTTTTTTATTTTTTGTACTTTAGTTAGTTTATTTCATTGTATTTATTTGTAGGAATTGTATTTAATTTATTTATTGATAGTGTAGTATTAGGTTTAATTGTAGATAATTATAGGTATTTTATTTAATTTATTTATTGATAGTGTAGTATTAGGTTTAATTGTAACTTAGGTTAGGATTTATTTTACAGGTAAATTTGTAATTATTTTAACTATTTTAGCTATTAAATAGTTCTTAACTATTTAATAGCTATTGTACCTGGTTAAAATAAATACAAAGTTACCTGTAAAATAAATATTAATCCTAAAATAGCTATAATATCATTATAATTTATATTGTAGCTATAATAGGATTTATTTTACAGGTAAGTATTTAGCTTTAAATAGGAATAATTTATTTAAGAAGAGTTAATTAATTTCGTTAGATTAAAATTATATTTAATTTAGGGGGCTGTTAGTGTTAGGGTTAGACTTAGCTTTAGGGGTTAATACATTTATTAGAATAGCGGTGAGCTCCAGTCGGCAGATTAGGGGTTAATAATTGAAGTTAGGTGTCGGCGATGTTAGGGAGGGCAGATTAGGGGTTAATACTATTTATTATAGGGTTATTGAGGCGGGAGTGAGGCGGATTAGGGGTTAATAACTTTATTATAGTAGCGGTGCGGTCTGCTCGGCAGATTAGGGGTTAATAAGTGTAGGCAGGTGGAGGCGACATTGAGGGGGGCAGATTAGGGGTTAATAAATATAATATAGGGGTCGGCGGTGTTAGGGGCAGCAGATTAGGGGTACATAAGGATAACGTAGGTGGCGGTCGGCAGATTAGGGGTTAATTATTGTAGGTAGCTGGCGGCGACGTTGTGGGGGGCAGGTTAGGGGTTAATAAATATAATATAGGGGTCGGCGGTGTTAGGGACAGCAGATTAGGGGTACATAAGTATAACGTAGTGGCGGTCGGCAGATTAGGGGTTAAAAAAATGTAATTGAGTGTCGGCGATGTGGGGGGACCTCGGTTTAGGGGTACATAGGTAGTTTATGGGTGTTAGTGTACTTTAGAGCACAGTAGTTTAGAGCTTTATGAACCGGCGTTAGCCCAGAAAGCTCTTAACTACTGACTTTTTTCTGCGGCTGGAGTTTTGTCGTTAGAATTCTAACGCTCACTTCAGCCACGACTCTAAATACCGGAGTTAGAAAGATCCCATTGAAAAGATAGGATACGCAATTGACGTAAGGGGATCTGCGGTATGGAAAAGTCGCGGCTGAAAAGTGAGCGTTAGACCCTTTTTTGAATGACTCCAAATACCGGCGGTAGCCTAAAACCAGCATTAGGAGCCTCTAACGCTGGTTTTCACGGCTACCGCCAAACTCCAAATCTAGGCCACAGTTTCCCCATGGATGTCTATGGGAAAAACATGCATGAGCACGTCAAAACAGAGCTTGAATAGTGTGCGGTATGAAGCTTAAAAACACCATATCGCACGCACAAGCCGGCTGTTTGAAAACTTGTAATGGCTGCGCTATAGGGGGTTAAATAACGCAACTTTTGTTGCGTTCATTAATTTCCCTATAGCGCACATAACTCGTAATCTAGCTGTATGTTATTATGTTACTATGTTACTGTGTTACTATGTTACTGTGTTACTATGCTATTATGTTACTATGTTACTATGTTATTATGTTACTATGTTATTAAGTTACTATCGCCTAGATTTAGAGTTCTGCGTTAGCCGTCAAAACCAGCGTTAGGGGCTCCTAACGCTGGTTTTTACCGCCCGCTGGTATTTAGAGTCAGTCATGAAAGGGTCTAACGCTCACTTTCCAGCCACGACTTTTCCATACCGCAGATCCCCCTACGCCAATTGCGTATCCTATCTTTTCAATGGGATCTTTCTAACGCTGGTATTTAGAGTCTTGGCTGAAGTGAGCGTTAGAAATCTAACGACAAGACTCCAGCCGCAGAGAAAAGCTAGGAGTTAAGAGCTTTCTGGGCTAACGCCGGTTCATAAAGCTCTTAACTACTGTGCTCTAAAGTACACTAACACCCATAAACTACCTATGTACCCCTAAACCGAGGCCCCCCCACATAGCTGCCACTCTATTAAATTTTTTTAACCCCTAATCTGCCGACCGCACACCGCCGCCACCTACATTATCCCTATGTACCCCTAATCTGCTGCCCCTAACACCGCCGACACCTACATAATATTTATTAACCCCTAATCTGCCCCCCCCCAACTTCGCCGCTACCTATCTACAATTATTAACCCCTAATCTGCCGACCGGACCTCGCCGCTACTCTAATAAATGTATTAACCCCTAAAGCTAAGTCCAACCCTAACACCCCCCTAAGTTAAATATAATTTAAATCTAACGAAATAAATCTTATTAAATAAATTACTCCTATTTAAAGCTAAATACTTACCTGTAAAATAAACCCTAATATAGCTACAATATAAATAATAATTATATTGTAGCTATTTTAGGATTAATATTTATTTTACAGGCAACTTTGTATTTATTTTAACTTGGTACAATAGCTATTAAATATTTATTTACTATTTAATAGCTACCTAGTTAAAATAATTACAAAATTACCTGTAAAATAAATCCTAACCTAAGTTACAATTAAACCTAACTGTCAGTATATTTATGAAAATCTTAGTAGTGCTATCCAAATAATATATAAGTTTATGGCAGGGTTATAAACACAATCTTAAAATAATTTTCCTTAAAAATTGAAACCCTAATAAACCATGCATCTACTAGACCATACAATTAATATAAATATCTGAATTCTTTTATTTAGTTAATATCCATAAACATATTGAAGTATATTTGCAATAAATAGAAATGAAACAAAATTTATATGCGTTAAAACCAACTCTTAAGATATGCTATCCTTCTTACAAAACCCAGAAAGATATACCTTCACAATTCAGCCTTTTATTTATTTAACACAATGGGACTAAAAACCTTTAACATCCAAGCAATACAATTCTAAACAGTGTTTATAAAACAATAGGATAATATATATATTCTGCTATTTAACTGCAATTTATCCTAATACAAAATTAACTGACAATATCAAAACTTGCATAGATGAGTTACTTGGTCAATCAAACGCAGATTTAAACAATATATATATATATATAGGCTGTGAAATGCTAACTAAAACACACTGTTTCTTTAAATCTATTAAATACAAATTGACTATGCATATAACTTATCTTATAATAAAACTTTTATATACATCACCAAATAACAGCAATCCAGTTCCCAATTTTCGCAACGGATCCAATTTCACACCTCATATAAAATAAGTGTAATTGCAATGGAATAGGAGAAATATGGCCCACTTTGTTTTTGTAGTTTGACTGTGTCCCACGCAAAACAGTTTCAGTCAGTTACCAAACTTTGCAGCCAGTGTCTCTCTTCTTCCTTCTGCATCCACTATATAGTTTAATCATTGGTGTGAAATATGGGTGGCCCTTCGAAACCTTGTCCCTCTATTGGATAACTGGATATCCCATTTCCAACAGCCAAAAATCTTTCTGGCTGTAGTTCTCTCGTGGCAACACCGGGGTGGCAGCATACAGTACAACATAGCAATACAATACAGCGTTTCTGAACTTTTTTTTTTAAACAACTTAATTATTTTCATAAAGTGGTTATTTAATCAGATTACACTCTCTGCATTAAATATATATAACCCCAATTACAGATGGTTAATATTAGGTTATTTTTTCTGATTATTCTGATACCAAATATGTTATATTATTAACATTTTATTATATTAAGGTAATTTAATACTGCTAGTTATTAGCTTAAAATGCATTATAATTTTATCAGTATTCTGGCATTTCTTTGCAAATAACAGCTTATTTTTATATCTCCAGATTGGTAGTATTTAAAACTCCTGATATTCTGCATTCACCCAGATATAGTATGTGACATTTCTGTGTGTTTCTTCCTGAATACATAAATCCTGTTTATGTAGATCTGAAATAAAAATAAATGTTAATGATCACTTCTCTTCAGGTCCATAAACATCTATTCATGTTCTAAAACACACAGAGGCTAAGATATTCATGCTTTCAAAACATACACATATATATATATATATATATATATATATATATATTACATATATATATATATATATATATATATATATATATATACACACACATCTCATGTCCATTAAAACATATACAGTTGTTTTGAAATCATAATGTAAGCCATTTGTCTTCACTGTGTTATTGTAACCCCCGACACAACGTCTGTGTTACGTGTATTCTGATGTTATCATCCAAACTGCCTGAGTCACTCAACAAGTCTGTGCCAATTATCAGTTCCCCTTGAAAACTGTTTGTAGTTCTCATATTTCCTCAGACGGATCGGCATCTTCCTTTTCAAATTTACTTCCCCCCAACATTCCTCTAAGTGACTGTATTAAATTGGGCAGGCCAAATGTTCCATAGTATCAAAGTGCTGTCATCCAACATTGGTTCCCAGGCAATCACACAGATGTTCCTGAAACTGTGTTAACTTTCAACTTCTTGCTAAATTATACAATTGCATAATTTAGCATATTGAGTGTGTGAGATCTCCTGTGTAATTGAAGAAGGGGGAGAGAACTGAACCTGTCTGAAGTCAGTTCTGAATGCAATGAGTTATTTTCTACTGATCAGTGAAAATATTTGATCAAAGATACAGATTTATTAATCTTGAAATATATGATCAAAATATATATTTATTAATCTCACATATACCTTGACATAAATCCCCCTTCCAATTTTAAATAGATGTAGGACACATGTATTTAAATTTGCCTAAAGTCAATGGTATTTGATGAGGATCAACCGTATATCTCAGTTCATTTTATGACACTTCATTCTCCCTCTATAACTTGTAGTTGGGATCTGGGATGACATGCCCGCAATTGATTGATATGTACCCATTTATCTATGAAACTTTCATTTTTGGGGATCCGTATTTTATAGGCCACTGGAGATATTTTGTCAGTAATGACGAAAGGACCTTTCCATGAGGGAAGAAATTTCTTCTCCTTAACCTGATCTCTTCCAAAGTTATAAAGATAAACTTTATCATTTATTTCATACTCCTTTTTGGATGTTTTGAGATCATAATAGGTTTTAGTGGCAGTTGCGGCTCTTTCTAAATTCCTTTGAGCAAATGCAAAGGCATATTGCAGGTGCTTTCTTAGGTTTTCCACATATTGATGTGTATTGGCAGCGTTTATCAAGTTTTGGTCTGATGTACGGTACAGTAGATGCTGAGGTAGAACCATTCTTCTACCAGTCATCAGCTCAAAAGGTGACATTTTGGTAGCACTACTTGGAGTTGCTCTTAATGCCATTAAGACTAGAGGTAGTTTTACATCCCAGTCTTTACCTGTTTCACTCACAAACTTTTTGAGGATTTTAACAATGGACTGGTTGTAACGCTCTACACCACCACTTGAGGCAGCTCTATAAGCAATATGGAGCTTTCTTTTAACCCCTAGTATTTTCCACATTTTGGTCATCACTTCGCTAGTGAAGTGGGTCCCTCGATCTGACTCGATTCTTTGGGGTAAACCAAATCTGGAAAATACATGGTTGATGAGCAACGCTGCACATGTTTCAGCACTATTGTTAGGTGCACTAATGCACTCTACCCATTTAGTGAACAGGCATGTTACGGTTAACATGTATTTGTTACCTCTTGATGATCTTGTTACTGGGCCAATAAAATCAATTTGTATATCTGACCATGGCATTACCATCCCCCTTTTCTGCAATGGCGCTCTATGCGTTGGTGCAGTGGGTTGGAACTGTGGGCAGATTAAACACCCTTGACAGTAGGTTTGAACATCTTTCAACATGTGTGGCCAAAAAGCATAATCACGCAATATTTCATACGTGAGTTTGGCACCACGATGACCAGATGTGGGAGCATCATGGGCATGTTGAAGCATTAGACCTCTGAACTTGGTGGGTACTACCCACTGCTGGATGCCAGTTTTTGAAGATCTAATTAACAACCCATCCTGTAACTTGAATTGTGATCTAGATTTTATTAAGATTCTCAGATCTTCTTTGCCAATACAATCATCTTTTGAGATGGGGTTGCTTTCAGGATCTTCTATGTGTTTATAGAAGATGCCTACAATGGGGTCTTCTTTTTGACTAGTGATCAGGTCCTCACTAGGAGAATCCTGACTCCATTGTACCAAGTTAGGCTCACTCTGTTGTTTTGCCTGGTTTCTGGTAAGGGCTTCTACCTGAATTGCACCCATTAAGTGGTCAATATTAAGGAGTTCTCCAGTTATGGCTCCTTGCTTGGCTAATGAATCCGCAAGGTCATTGCCTTCCTTATCAGGACCTAGAACTCTGGAATGACCCTTGGTCTTTTTCCAGTGTATGGTTAAATCATTAGATACCACCAGATTATCAATCTCGCAGAACAACTTGCCATGCTTGACTGGTTTGTTATTGCTTTTCTGCATGCCATTTCTTTTCCAAGTTGGCAGGTATTCAACAAAACTGTCACGTACATAATTTGAGTCAGTTATGATCACAAATTCATGAATACCATATTCAATAGCCATTTCAATGGTTTTGAAAACAGCAGTTAGTTCAGCAACTTGACTGGATCTTGGTCCAATGTTGAAACCTATAGATATATTTGGGAATCCATTTGCCCCAGTTATACCAATGCCAGCAACTAATCTGCGCTCATTATCAATAGTGGCATGGTAAGAACAACCATCAACATACACCCAAGGTAGTGTTCGACAATGGTCCTCATTGTATATTTTATATGGGGAAAGCAATTGTTCCTCCAGAAAATCATCTTCTGATAATCCTTCCCCAGGATCTCTAGCAGTACAGTCGTGGAGCTCAGCAAGCCCCTGTGCGACTGGGTTCTTTTTATTCTGCTTGTAGCGAATTTCTAATGGCCAGCCTTGCAAGGAAAGAGTCCAGGCTGTTATGCGGCTATTAGACAAATTCCCATCTCTTATTCTCTCACTCTGCAAATATAGCAAAGGCTGGTGGGCCGTTTCTACAATAATTTTCTCGCCCTGTATATAGCTGCGGAAATTTTGTAGAGCCCATACAGTAGATAAGAGGGCTTTTTCGCAATCGCTAAATTTTATTTCTACTGGGGATAGATTTTTGCTTGCATAAGCAATGGCTTTGTTCAAATTATCATGCTTTTGGTATAAAACAGCACTCATGCTTACATCTGTGTACCCTGTTTCTAAGTAGAAAGGTTTGCCACCTTCAGGGTACGCTAAGCAAGGTGCTTGAGTGAGTTTTCTCTTCAGCTCTCTGATGGCTGTCTCTTGAGACTCACTCCAGTGCCATTTCACATCTTTCTTTAGAAGAAGTAGTAGTGGTTTAGCTAATTCCGCATAATTATCAATGAATTTGCGAGAATAATTCGTCATACCCAGGAATGATCTCAATTCCTTTAAGTTAGTTGGGTTTTTAGAATTCACTATCGCTTCCACCTTTTTCTTCTGGGGATTTAATCCGTCAGAGGTAACTTCATGTCCCAAGAAGTTTACACGAGTGCGGCACCATTGAGCTTTTTGCAGGGATAATTTGACACCTGCCCTTTTAAGTTGGCTGAGGACGTGTTTAAGCTCTGCGATGTGTTTTTCAAAGTCTGTGCTTTTGATTAAAACATCATCAACATAAGATAAGGTCCCCCTTTCCAGTGCGTCAGGCATAGCCTTATGCATGAATACAGCAAATTCATGTCCAGAATTTATGTATCCAAATGGAAGTCTCTGGAATGCATACTGAACCTTTTGGAAGGAGAATGCTAGCTTATATTGGTCCTCTTCATGTACCTTTATGGTCCAATATCCCTGTGCACAATCAATGGCAGTGAATATTTTGGATCCCTGCATTTGTGCTAGGCACTGGTCAATGTATGGTACAGGCCAACCAGACATGTATACTCGTTTGTTTAGCTGTCTTAAGTCAGCACACAAACGCCATTGTCCATTGGGCTTAAGGACACCTAGAATAGGATTATTATAAGAGCTGTGCACCTGTCTGATAATACCTCTTTCTTCCAAATTCCTTATGATCTCTGCAAGAGAATCATATGAGGCTAAGGGAAGTCTGTATTGTTTGACAAATACAGGTGGCGCATCAGGATCTGTTTGTATTCTTGCAATGTGCAAGTCTGTAGTACCACAGTCATAAGAATCCTTAGCGAAAATATCCTTGTATTCCATTAGGAGTTCTCGCAGCTGTTGGCGTTCATCATCGCTGGAACAGCCATTAGCTAAGGATATTTGCTCTTCGACTATTTGCTGAAATCCTGGAAAGATTTCAGGCTGTCCTATTTCATAGGCTTCTTCCAACCTAGAGGTGAGATCCCCTTGATTATAATTTATATTGCTCCCATGACTCTGGGGATTGGGGTAGTCTTGCTGTTTGATTGGCTGATCAAACACTAGAGAGGCTTCTTCAATTTTACAGATGCCTTCCTCTGAGCTGAAGGGATAAATGGACTGAATATTAAATAGACCCTCTGGCATAGATGCAAATGATTGTTCTATTAATTGTTCTTCAGTTAAGTATCCTTCAGGTATTAGCCCAATTACATTATTCTGGAATCCAAAAGTGTAATAACTTGATTCCAGTGCATATCCTATGGTAGTTCCCTTGGATAATGTTATATCCTGTGGGGCCATGTTATGCACTATAATATGTATTGGAATAGTTCCAATATTCACCATAGGAGTGTAGGTTACTGTGACACCCAGATTTTGTATTCTATGGGAGAGGCAAATCAGTGTTTCAGAAGTTTTTAATTTCTGACCTCTCTTTACCTGTAAGGGTAAAAGAAATTTATCAGCCCCAGCAGGAATTATGACATCGCTAGATACCTGCACATTCACAGCATATGGCAATTGCTGGTTTGATTTCAGGGCTGCATTTTCATCCTGAAATACTTCAGGGTCCCCCTTTAACCTGCTCCAAAGGCAAGAATTAATCAAATCTATTTGTACGGCATATCTATGTAAGATATCATTGCCAATGTATATTTGATTATGGGGAGTATTTAAAACTAAAAACAGGTGCTTCACTGACTTATTACCAATAGAGATAGATAATAAGCACTTAGCTGTGATGTTATAGCTTTCAGACCTGTCATCCAGGCAGTTGACACTGTGGTCTTGGGGAGAAAGATATTTAATCACTTTAGGTTCAGCTATTTGTGCTAATAAACCTTCGCTTATATAGCTAGCTTCCTGTTTTAAGTTTATTTTAGCATACTTGGTCTTACCAAGGTCATGTACTTGTATAGGGATAAATAGATCCTCTTTAACTCTCTCAATCCCTGTGAGGTATTGAGCGTGGCCTCCCCCCTTAGGGATTTTATGATCCCCCTTGTGGAGTGATAAGGTTAATACATCGCCATCTAGGGAAATATTCGCTATCTTTCCAGGCGAAATTTTAAAAGTATTACCATCAGAGCCACTAAAAGGAGTCTGATCATCTATTTGTAGAATAGTGATTTCAGGTACAGAGTTATTCCTGAAATGAATCTCCACAGCATCTGGTTTCTCTTCTACCACGTGACAGCTATGTCGGGCGTGAGATATACCAGATTTTTCATAATTGATAGGCCGTTTAACTTGTGACCAAATTACATTATTTATGCAATCAATTATGGTGCTTAATCGTTTCAGGAGATCACTACCAATAATTAAACGATCAGTTGGCAGATCCACTATAATGACAGGGTGTCTTATGACCCTGTTCCCCAATTTAAATTTTAACCATGCAGTACCGTAAACTTTTAGGGAGTCACCCCCAACACCTATTAGAGAACCGTCAAATACTCTTATTTTAGGTTTGTGGGGTGTTAGCTCATTTAGCTGTGTGTAGTACCTGTGGGATAAGATAGTCGCCTGTGACCCAGTGTCAATTAATCCCCTGATAGGGTTGGAGACTGAATCTTGCAGCTCAACTAATAAATAATATCTTCCTGCAGTTTCTACCATTTCACACATAAAATTGGCATTCTCACACATCTGTGGGCTTCGCCACGTGTTACCTGAATTCGCTGTGTCATTCGATGCAGAGGAATCTTCATACCCACCTGTTTCCTCTATGACAGGGTCGGTTGGATTCTTTTGTACTGCATCTGTGGAGATAAGGTTAGGAGAGAGCTGCAAGGGAAGAGGTTTGTTAGTTTTTCCCGGATGAGGTCGCTCAACGTCACAGCTAATTTGTCCGTTTCCGGTCTGTGGGGAGAGAATATGATTAGTATCATTGATATTTATCATTACATTTTGCATATCTCTCCCCTCCCCTTTAGGTGATACTGCAGTATTTATGACTGTGCCTGTGGTCCACTGCTGACCACTGGCTGTACCCCTAAAAAAAATATTGTTCGGTTGCTGAGCCGTAGATTTTTTACTCATATTAGCGATTTGTTCGCTCAACCGATTTAACTGGGCAAACAGCATATCTACCTGATTGTACAAGTTACCTCTACCCCTGGGCCTATCTCCTGGTGCCCCATTGTACTGATTCCTGGACCATTGGGTTCCCTCAGAATCAGGGCCGTTATTTCTATTCTGGCGTGGTTGCCCCTGGGGTTCAGCTTGTTCAGCATTAGTATTTTGGGGAGCATTATATAACTGGGGTGTCTGGTTACCCTGAGAATATCCTCGCCGCCTATTGTATCTACCCTTGCGCGGATACCAATTATTTGGCGAGTATTCTCTTTGTGAGTAATTATTCACCCGATTATGTCCCCCACTTTGGTTATAGTCTCCCTGCGCCTCAACCTGTGTAGGGGGAGGGGCGTAATTAAACCTCTGTGGAGATGGCCTGTTTTGACTGGCCACCTCTGCATAAGTTCTGTTTTTAGACTCCAAATTGAGGGGTTTAGGTGACACCCTAGTTTCTGCTACAATTTGGGGTTTTGATTCCTTTTTAACCCCCTGCTCACTAGACTGCTGAATAGAGTATAATTTTGTACTCTCTTTGATCAGCCATTCCAATGAGCAGTCCTCATCAAAATCTCTAGCTAAGTTAATTTTGATGGGTGTAGGCAATGCTTCAAAAAATAAATTTACAAATTCTGAGCCATCAAATCTGGGATTATCTTCAGCCATACTGTACGCATTTTTCAATACAGAAAGGAATTCGATTGGACTCTGATTCGCACGACACTTTAAACCATATACCGCTATTTTCGCGGCAGTTTTAGTGCGATATTGCTCGAATTCTTTTCTGCATTGTCGTTTTACCCCATTGCAGGAATGAATATTCATATCCTTTAGTGAAGCAAAGAATTTGTGGTGCTTACTGTCAAATACCCAAGGCAGAAATTCAATTTTCAATTTCTCACTTGTAACATTCATTATAGCTAACGCATTTTCAAAAGCCTGTAAATGATCAATTACAGATGTTGTTCCCTTATTGGAGAATATAGGTACTGCGCGTTGTACGAAGGTGATTATTTTATGGGAATCATAGACTTTATCAGACTTATTTTGGGATTCTCTGTTAGAGTTTCCCTCCCCCGCATCAGCTGCGCTACAGCTGTCCTCTGGATTTACATCCTGAGGGGATTGTCTATTTGGGAAATCTATTTCTGACCCGTTAGGGGTCATTTGTCTATGTTGTTCTATATATTTTTGTACCTCGTCCCTGACGCGTTCGCTAAAGGAGTTAGCATTATCTGTATTATTCTCATTGCTAATATAGGGGTTTTCATTATGGCGATATGACCTTTTAAAATCGCTTAATTCTCTCTGGCTTTGCGCAAGCTGTTTATTTAAATCTTGTATCTGCGCAATTAAGTCCATATTGTGCTTATCTAAGGTGGCTAGGTTTTGGGCAAATTCATCCATTTTATTTTTGGCTGTTTTTAAACCCTCTTCGCGTCTGCGCGAGGAACGAATACTATTTTCTAGCTCCTGTATTTGCAATCGTTTGTCTGTGACACAAAACGACATTTCGTCAATTATGCATATTAAAAGGGGCCAAGATTTTAGTATTAGTTCTTCTCGCTTTTTGGGATCTTTGCATTGATTAATCATTAATAATTCCTGGAAGAATTCATTCTCTTCATTCCACATATTATTATTAATGGTAATATTTTTAGCCCTAGTTTCAAGCGTATCCATAAAATCATTTAATTCACCCGCAATATTAAACTTCCCTTTAAGGTAACTTAAGATATCTTTCTTAAGGACCTGACCTTTAGTAATAGGTATGGTTATGGGACCAATTTCATTGCTATGTATAGAATTAAATGAGTCACTTCTGGCTACAGACATTATTATATTGGTTTAGTACTTAGTTAAACTAAAACGCTAATACGATTTTTGCCAATAAAAAGAGAGAAGGAAAAATGTTATATTTCAAAAAAAAAAAAAAAAATTAATTTTGAAATATGAAAAATTAATATTTCAAAATATGAAAAATTTATATTTTTGATTAACTTTGAAAATATGAAAAATTAATATTTTTGATTAATTTTTAAATATGAAAAATTAATATTTTTATTAATCTTTCAAAAATTAATCTTTAATAATATTTCAAGATATTAATATCAATCTCGAAATATGAAAATTAATATTTCAACTTTTCAAAAAAAATTATATCTTCAAAATATAAATATCGAAATATGATTTTTTTTTTTTTCGTTTATAATAATTTCTATTTACTTACAAATATATTATATCAATTATGATGGATATTATTAAATCTCATGCAAAGTGCCTCCAATTATTATGTCAGTATATTTATGAAAATCTTAGTAGTGCTATCCAAATAATATATAAGTTTATGGCAGGGTTATAAACACAATCTTAAAATAATTTTCCTTAAAAATTGAAACCCTAATCAACCATGCATCTACTAGACCATACAATTAATATAAATATCTGAATTCTTTTATTTAGTTAATATCCATAAACATATTGAAGTATATTCGCAATAAAAGGAAATGAAACAAAATTTATATGCGTTAAAACCAACTCTTAAGATATGCTATCCTTCTTACAAAACCCAGAAAGATATACCTTCACAATTCAGCCTTTTATTTATTTAACACAATGGGACTAAAAACCTTTAACATCCAAGCAATACAATTCTAAACAGTGTTTATAAAACAATAGGATAATATATATATTCTGCTATTTAACTGCAATTTATCCTAATACAAAATTAACTGACAATATCAGAACTTGCATAGATGAGTTACTTGGTCAATCAAACGCAGATTTAAACAATATATATATATGTATAGGCTGTGAAATGCTAACTAAAACACACTGTTTCTTTAAATCTATTAAATACAAATTGACTATGCATATAACTTATCTTATAATAAAACTTTTATATACATCACCAAATAACAGCAATCCAGTTCCCAATTTTCGCAACGGATCCAATTTCACACCTCATATAAAATAAGTGTAATTGCAATGGAATAGGAGAAATATGGCCCACTTTGTTTTTGTAGTTTGACTGTGTCCCACGCAAAACAGTTTCAGTCAGTTACCAAACTTTGCAGCCAGTGTCTCTCTTCTTCCTTCTGCATCCACTATATAGTTTAATCATTGGTGTGAAATATGGGTGGCCCTTCGAAACCTTGTCCCTCTATTGGATAACTGGATATCCCATTTCCAACAGCCAAAAATCTTTCTGGCTGTAGTTCTCTCGTGGCAACACCGGGTGGCAGCATACAGTACAACATAGCAATACAATACAGCGTTTCTGAACTTTTTTTTTTAAACAACTTAATTATTTTCATAAAGTGGTTATTTAATCAGATTACACTCTCTGCATTAAATATATATAACCCCAATTACAGATGGTTAATATTAGGTTATTTTTTCTGATTATTCTGATACCAAATATGTTATATTATTAACATTTTATTATATTAAGGTAATTTAATACTGCTAGTTATTAGCTTAAAATGCATTATAATTTTATCAGTATTCTGGCATTTCTTTGCAAATAACAGCTTATTTTTATATCTCCAGATTGGTAGTATTTAAAACTCCTGATATTCTGCATTCACCCAGATATAGTATGTGACATTTCTGTGTGTTTCTTCCTGAATACATAAATCCTGTTTATGTAGATCTGAAATAAAAAATAAATGTTAATGATCACTTCTCTTCAGGTCCATAAACATCTATTCATGTTCTTAAACACACAGAGGCTAAGATATTCATGCTTTCAAAACATACACATATATATATATATATATATATATATATATTACATATAGATATATATATATATATATATATATATATATATATATATATATATATTACATATATATATATATATATATATATACACACACATCTCATGTCCATTAAAACATATACAGTTGTTTTGAAATCATAATGTAAGCCATTTGTCTTCACTGTGTTATTCTAACCCCCGACACAACGTCTGTGTTACGTGTATTCTGATGTTATCATCCAAACTGCCTGAGTCACTCAACAAGTCTGTGCCAATTTTCAGTTCCCCTTGAAAACTGTTTGTAGTTCTCATATTTCCTCAGACGGATCGGCATCTTCCTTTTCAAATTTACTTCCCCCCAACATTCCTCTAAGTGACTGTATTAAATTGGGCAGGCCAAATGTTCCATAGTATCAAAGTGCTGTCATCCAACATTGGTTCCCAGGCAATCACACAGATGTTCCTGAAACTGTGTTAACTTTCAACTTCTTGCTAAATTATACAATTGCATAATTTAGCATATTGAGTGTGTGAGATCTCCTGTGTAATTGAAGAAGGGGGAGTGAACTGAACCTGTCTGAAGTCAGTTCTGAATGCAATGAGTTATTTTCTACTGATCAGTGAAAATATTTGATCAAAGATACAGATTTATTAATCTTGAAATATATGATCAAAATATATATTTATTAATCTCACATATACCTTGACATAACACTACACTATCAATAAATAAATTAAATAAACTATCTACAATTATCTACAATTATATCAACTAAACTAAATTACCAAAAAACCCCCCACTAAATTACAAAAAAAAACAAACACTAAATTACAAAAAATAAAAAAAGATTACAAGAATTTTAAACTAATTACACCTACTCTAAGCCCCCTAAAAAAAATAATAAAACCCCCCAAAATAATAAAATGCCCTACCCTATTCTAAAATAAAAATTGTAAAGCTCTTTTACCTTACCAGCCCTTAAAAGGGCCTTTTGCGGGGCATGCCCCAAAGAATTCTGCTCTTTTGCCTGTAAAAAAAAACATACAATACCCCCCCAACATTACAACCCACCACCCACATACCCCTAATCTAACCCAAACCCCCCTTAAATAAACCTAACACTAAGCCCCGGAAGATCTTCCTACCTTATTTTCACCATGCCGGGTATCACCGATCCGCAGGGCCGCCACTAGAAATTTTGGGGCCCCTGACTTAACCATTGATCAGGCCCCCGCTTCTTCTTTGACATGTGCAATTTTTTACCAAGTAACTAAAACGTATATGCACTTTATTCTTAAGTGTCTATTTAAACTTGGAAATGTTGTAAAGGTAGTAACATACACAAACACAGGCAAAATCATACACTGAAACACACACACACACACGCACACATAAGGATTTACATATAGACACTCTAGCAGACACGCAAAGAAACACACTCAGACACCCAAACAGACACTCAGCACTTGTTTACATTGACCTGACAAGTAATGAGGTAAACTACAATTTTGCAAAAAAAAAAAGGAGATTTAGAAAACAAAATATGGAGTTCTGATTATCTTTTTGTAAAGGAAGATGCCAACTAAATGATGATAACAGCATGCAGTGGCTGAAAGGAAGGGCCCTGAACTGCCTAAACAATAATTTAAAGGTTAATGGTTAATGGTGAATTAGTGACTTCCGGAAAGGTCTTGTTAGCTCAAAGTCTGTAGAAAGATGTGAATAATCAGTAGTAAGATCAAAATGTCCTAAAAAGGAACAGACAATGGACACGCACACACACAAACTTGCACATACACCCAAGGAAACACCAACATAGACAGCCTCAGAAAACACACAAAGACATACACACACACACAGAGACACCCACAGAAAACACACAAAGACATATACACACAGAGAGACAACCACATAAAACACACAAAGACACATACAAACACCCTCAGAGAGAAATCCACAGAAAACACACAAAGACATATACACACCCCCACAGAGACACCCACAGAAAACACACACCCTCACAGAGACATCCACAGAAAACACAGACATACACATTCACCCTCACAGAGGCATCCAGAGAAACTACACAAAGACAAACATACACACACCCTCACAGAGACACCCATAGAAAAATATCAAAGACATATGCACAAACCCTCACAGAGAGACCCACAGAAAAAAAAATACATACACACTCATAGAGACACAAACCAAAGCACAAGACATAAACACAGACACCCACAGAAACACTCACAGGAGTAAAGATTTATGCACCTTGCATCCCCTAAATCAACAGCGTGTGACACGCATGATAAAAAAATTGCAGCAATTAAGAGATCACTTTTTAAAGAATCATATTTGTAAATGTGCAAACAAAAATAATTCTGTGAATTCAAAATTGTACAATAATGATCTGGGTAGATTGCTAGATGAAGAAAAGTACTTTTAAAAGGTTGACATATGTTTGTTTGTATGTTTTTTCCCCATTTTCCCCAACAAAAAGCACCACTTCAAATATAGTGTACAAATGTTCCCATCTGTCAGCTGTACTTATGGATTTTGAAAATGCTTTACTCTATATGGTCTTGGTGGAACCATAAGCAGTGGTACTCATACCATTAGATCTGGTTAAATGCAGGATTTAGGCTTGTTGGTATGTATTTCAAAAATTCAGTCAGCTGTAGTGTAAACTGACCAGTTTTAAGTTAACCTGTCTCATTTCAAACACTGAGCAATCTTAGTCTGAGAGTATAACATTTTATGCAGATGTAAAACTATAAATGATAACATGCCTCCTTGCATCTGGAAAGTCCTTGCATAAAGGGGCAGTAAACTGGAATGTTATATATATATATATATATATATATATATATATCTGCCAAAAGGGCACCTACCATTTGTGTATTGAGGAGGAAACATTTCTACATGGTTTTAAATATAGAATTTTTACAGCATTGTCAAATAATCATAAATACACTGCTGCTAAAAGAAAATGTGTTTTTATAGACATCTGGCCTCACCATACAACTACTACCACATTGAAGTTACAATCTGAAATTGCACAAAGAAATAAAAAACATTTGTTAAGTAAGTCCTACCTTCTCTGCAAATGAAAGTGATCTGCCGTCTGACTCAGGCACACACTGTACAAGCAAAGTGCCAAGTCTGTCTCACACTGTACATAGTGATTTAGTGCACACGCAGAAATCCTCTCAAATGCTAATACTTTACTACTTGTAATAACATTTCCCATGCTTAATTAGCACTCTGCTGTAGTACCCACTGGTGGCTGCCAAATTTAAAAAAAAAAAAAAATTTTTTTTTTTTAGTTCTTGCCTCATGGGGCCCCCCTGGCCCATTGGGCCCCTGACAGGAGTCACCCCTGTCACCTCCTGATGGCGGCCCTGCCAATCCGTCCAAAAGAGGGTCCGAAGTCGTCCTCCTATCCGGCAAGAAGAGCTCCTCCAGAGTGTCCAAAGTCTTCATCCTATCCGGGCAGAAGAGGACATCCGGACCGGCAGACATCTTCATCCAAGCGGCATCTTCTATCTTCCATCCGGCGCGGAGCGGGACCATCTTCAAGCAGCCGACGCGGAGCCATCCTTCTTCACCAATGGACTAACGACGAATGAAGGTTCCTTTAAGGGACGTCATCCAAGATGGCGTCCCTCGAAATTCCGATTGGCTGATAGGATTCTATCAGCCAATCGGAATTAAGCTAGGAAAAATCTGATTGGCTGATTGAATCAGCCAATCAGATTCAAGTTCAATCCGATTGGCTGATTGGATCAGCCAATCAGATTGAGCTCGCATTCTATTGGCTGATCGGAACAGCCAATAGAATACGAGCTCAATCTGATTGGCTGATCCAATCAGCCAATCGGATTGAACTTGAATCTGATTGGCTGATTCAATCAGCCAATCAGATTTTTCCTAGCTTAATTCTGATTGGCTGATAGAATCCTATCAGCCAATTGGAATTCGAGGGACGCCATCTTGGATGACGTCCCTTAAAGGAACCTTCATTCGCCGTTAGTCCGTCGGTGAAGAAGGATGGCTCCGCGTCGGCTGCTTGAAGATGGTCCCGCTCCACGCCGGATGGAAAAAGATAGAAAATGCCGCTTGGATTAAGATGTCTGCCGGTCCGGATGTCCTCTTCTGCCCGGATAGGATGAAGACTTTGGACCCTCTGGAGGAGCTCTTCTTGCCGGATAGGAGGAAGACTTCGGACCCTCTTCTGGACGGATCGGTGATACCCGGCGTGGTGAAGATAAGGTAGGAAGATCTTCAGGGGCTTAGTGTTAGGTTTATTTAAGGGGGGTTTGGGTTAGATTAGGGGTATGTGGGTGGTGGGTTGTAATGTTGGGGGGGTATTGTATGTTTTTTTTACAGGCAAAAGAGCAGAATTCTTTGGGGCATGCCCCGCAAAAGGCCCTTTTAAGGGCTGGTAAGGTAAAAGATCTTTACAATTTTTATTTTAGAATAGGGTAGGGCATTTTTTTTATTTTGGGGGGCTTTGTTATTTTTTTAGGGGGCTTAGAGTAGGTGTACTTAGTTTAAAATTCTTGTAATCTTTTTTTATTTTTTGTAATTTAGTGTTTGTTTTTTTTTGTAATTTAGTGTTTGTTTTTTTTTGTAATTTAGTTTAGTTGATATAATTGTAGATAATTGTAGATAGTTTATTTAATTAATTTATTGATAGTGTAGTGTTAGGTTTAATTGTAACTTAGGTTAGGATTTATTTTACAGGTAATTTTGTAATTATTTTATCTAGGTAGCTATTAAATAGTTATTAACTATTTAATAGCTATTGTACCTGGTTAAAATAAATACAAAGTTGCCTGTAAAATAAATATTAATCCTAAAATAGCTACAATATAATTATTATTTATATTGTAGCTATATTAGGGTTTATTTTACAGGTAAGTATTTAGCTTTAAATAGGAATAATTTATTTAATAAGATTTATTTTATTTCATTAGATTTAAATTATATTTAATTTAGGGGGGTGTTAGGGTTAGAGTTAGACTTAGCTTTAGGGGTTAATACATTTATTAGAGTAGCGGCGAGGTCCGGTCGGCAGATTAGGGGTTAATACTATTTATTATAGGGTTTTTGAGGCGGGAGTGAGGCGGATTAGGGGTTAATAACTTTATTATAGTAGCGGTGAGGTCCGGTCGGCAGATTTTGGGTTAATAATTGTAGGTAGGTAGCAGCGACGTTGGGGGGGCAGATTAGGGGTTAATAAATATTATGTATGGATCGGCGATGTTAGGGGCAGCAGATTAGGGGTACATAGGGATAATGTAGGTGGCGGCGGTGTGCGGTCGGCAGATTAGGGGTTAAAAAAATTTAATAGAGTGGCGGCGATGTGGGGGGGCCTCGGTTTAGGGGTACATAGGTAGTTTATGGGTGTTAGTGTACTTTAGAGCACAGTAGTTAAGAGCTTTATGAACCGGCGTTAGCCCAGAAAGCTCTTAACTCCTGGCTTTTCTCTGCGGCTGGAGTCTTGTCGTTAGAGTTCTAACGCTCACTTCAGCCAAGACTCTAAATACCAGCGTTAGAAAGATCCCATTGAAAAGATAGGATACGCAATTGGCGTAGGGGGATCTGCGGTATGGAAAAGTTGCGGCTGGAAAGTGAGCGTTAGACCCTTTCATGACTGACTCTAAATACCAGCGGGCGTTAAAAACCAGCGTTAGGACCCCCTAACGCTGGTTTGGACGGCTAACGCAGAACTCTAAATCTAGGCGTATGTTAGTATGTTACTATCGGCGAGATTACGAGTTTTGCGATAACAGGGTTGCGTTGCTAACGAGCCTTTTTTTCCCTCCGCTCACTTAAGACAACGCTGGTATTACAGGTTTTTTTTAAACCTGGCGTTAGCCGCAAAAAGGTGAGCGTAGAGCAAAATTTAGCTCCACATCTCACCTCAATACCAGCGCTGCTTAAGTCAGCAGTAAGCTGGCTAAATGTGCTTGTGCATGATTTCCCCATAGGAAACAATGGGGCTGAGCTGGCTGAAAAAAAACCTAACACCTGCAAAAAAGCAGCGTTCAGCTCCTAACGCAGCCCCATTGTTTCCTATGGGGAAATTAATTTTATGTCTGCACCTAACACCCTAACATGAACCCCGAGTCTAAACACTCCTAATCTTACACTTATTAACCCCTAATCTGCTGCCCCCGCTATTGCTGACACCTACATTATATTATTAACCCCTAATCTGCCGCTCCGAACACTGCCGCCACCTACATTATACTTATTAACCCCTAATCTACAGCCCCCAACATCGCCGACACCTATATTATATTTATTAACCCCTAATCTGCCCCCCCAACGTCACTTCAACTATATTAAATTTATTAACCCCTAATCTGCCGCCGCCAACGTCACCGTCACTATTATAAATTTATCAACCCCTAAACCTAAGTCTAACCCTAACCCTAACCCCCCGAACTTAAATATAATTTAAATTAAATGAAATAAATTTACCATAATTAAATAAATTAATCCTATTTAAAACTAAATACTTACCGATAAAATAAACCCTAAGATAGCTACAATATAACTAATAGTTACATTGAAGCTAGCTTAGGATTTATATTTATTTTACAGGCAACTTTGTATTTATTTTAACTAGGTAGAATAGTTAATAAATAGTTATTAACTATTTAATAACTACCTAGCTAAAATAAGTACAAAAGTACCTGTAAAATAAACCCTAACCGAAGTTACAATTACACCTAACACTACACTATAATTAAACTAATTACCTAAACTACCTACAATTAATTACAATTAAATTAAATAAACTAAATTACGGAAACCCCCACCCCCCACTAAAATTACAGAAAAATAAAGAATTACAAGAATTCTAAACTAATTACACCTAATCTAATCCCCCTAATAAAATAAAAAAGCCCCCCAAAATAATAAAATTTCCTACCCTATACTAAAATACAAATAGCCCTTAAAAGAGCTTTTTGTGGGGCATTGCCCCAAAGTAATCAGCTCTTTTACCTGAAAAAAAGACAATACCCCCCCAACATTACAACCCACCACCCACACACCCAACCCTACCCTAAAACCCATCCAATCCCCCCTTAAAAAAACCTAACACTAACCCCTTGAAGATCACCCTACCTTGAGCCGTCTTCACCCAGCAGGGCACAAGTGGACCTCCAGAGGGGCAGAAGTCTTCATCCGATCCGGGCAGAAGATGTCCTCCAAGCGGCAGAAGTCTTCATCCATACAGCATCTTCTATCTTCATCCATCCGGAGCGGGTCCATCTTCAATCCAGCCGATGCGGAGCCATCCTCTTCAATCGAAGTCCAAGCGAAGAATGAAGGTTCCTTTAAATGACGTCATCCAAGATGGCGTCCCTTGAATTCTGATTGACTGATAGGATTCTATCAGCCAATCGGAATTAAGGTAGGAAAAATCCTATGGGCTGATCCAATCAGCCAATAGGATTGAGCTTGCATTCTATTGGCTGTTCCAATCAGCCAATAGTATGCGAGCTCAATCCTATTGGCTGTTCTATTCAGCTAATAGGATTGAACTGGATCAGCCAATATGATTTTTTTCAACCTTAATTCCGATTGGCTGATAGAATTCTATCAACCAATCAGAATTGAAGGGACGCCATCTTGGATGACGTCATTTAAAGGACCCGTCATTGTTCTAGTCGCCGTCGAACGAAGAGGATGCTCCGCGTCGGATGTCTTGAAGATGGACCCGCTCTGCGCTGGATGGATGAAAATAGAAGATGCCGCCTGGATTAAGACTTCTGGCCGTCTGAAGGACCTCTTCTGCTCGGATAGGATGAAGACTTCGGACTGTCTGGAGGACCACTTCTGCCCGGTTGGGTGAAGACGTCTCAAGGTAGGGTGATCTTCAAGGGGGTAGTGTTTGGTTTTATTAAGGGGGATTGGGTGGGTTTTAGAGTAAGGTTGGGTGTGGGTTTTAATGTTGGGGGGTATTGTACTTTTTTTTACAGGTAAAAGAGCTGATTACTTTTGGGCAATGCATCGCAAAAAGCCCTTTTAAGGGCTATTTGTAATTTAGTATAGGGTAGGGATTTTTTTTTATTTTGGGGGGCTTTTTTATTTTATTAGGGGGATTAGATTAGGTGTAATTAGTTTAAAAAATTGTAATTATTTTATTATTTTCTGTAATTTAGTGGGGGGGGGGTTCTCCGTACTTTAGTTTAATTTAATTGTAATTAATTGTAGTTAATTTAGGTAATTTATTTAATTATAGTGTAGTGTTAGGTGTAATTGTAGCTTAGGTTAGGTTTTATTTTACAGGTATATTTGTATTTATTTTAACTAGGAAGTTATTAAATAGTTAATAACTATTTAATAACTATTGTACCTACTTAAAATAAATACAAACTTGCCTGTAAAATAAAAATATTAGTTATATTGTAGCTAGCTTAGGGTTTATTTTATAGGTAAGTATTTAGTTTAAAAAAGGAATAATTTATTTAATGATAGAAATATTTATTTAGATGTATTTAAATTATATTTAAGTTAGGGGGGTGTTAGGGTTAGGGTTAGACTTAGATTTAGGGGTTAGTAACTTTATTATAGTGGTGGCGATGTTGGGGGCAGCAGATTAGGGGTTAATAAATATAATGTAGGGTTCGGCGATGTTGGGGGCAGCAGATTAGGGGTTCATAAGTGTAATGTATGTGGCGGCGGTGTCCGGAGCGGCAGATTAGGGGTTAATAATATAAAGCAGGTGTGGGCGATGTCGGGGGCGGCGGATTAGGGGTTAATAAGTGTAAGATTAGGGGTGTTTAGACTCGGGGTTCATGTTATGGTGTTAGGTGTAGAAATAAATGTGTTTCCCCATAGGAATCAATGGGGCTGCGTTAGGAGCTGAACGCTGCTTTTTTCAGCCGGCTCTGCCCCATTGATTCCTATGGGGAAATCGTGCATGAGCACATTTTGCCAGTTTACCACTACCATAAGCAGCGCTGGTATTTAGGTGAGATGTGGAGCTAAATTCTGCTCTACGCTCACTTTTTTGCGGCTAACGCCGGGTTTCTAATGACCCATAATAGCAGCGTTACTGTAGGTGAGCGGTAAGGAAAAACTGTGCGTTAGCACCACACACCATTACCGACAAACACTCGTAATCTAGCCGATTGGTAGGTGAGGGTCCTGTTGTTATCAATTATATGTTCGCCCTGGTTTGGAAGTTTGAAGTGATATGTCTATTCTTTTTTTTTGTATTGTAGGTTTTAAAAGGATGTAGATTTTTGGTCACTCTTTCATTTATTGGGCTCGGAGGGCAGCTTTGCAGAAGGTCAATGGTCTGCAGTTTGGTCTTTCCAGATCTGAGTGGGATGTGCGGTGGTTCGGGGTGAGTGGTCTCCGGTGGGATCGGTTGCTGTTAATGATAGTGGACTATTGTGAACGGTTTCCTCACCTGGATGTCTTGATAGTTTATGCTGGGGGTAATGATTTGGGTTTTCTGCCTCAGAGGGATTTGGTTCAGATGATTTAAGAGAGATTTGGGGAGGTTGTCAGATCTCTATCCGTCATTGAAGATTGTTTGGTCTGATATGGTTCCATGCCTGGTATGGAGGGTGGCTTGGGACTCTGTCAAGCTTGATAAGAGTATACGGAACGTGAATAAATTGGTTGGGTCTTTTGTGCGGAGACTTGGGGGATCAGTGGTTTATCATTCTGATCTGGAGGAGGTTGGGAGTGGGGAGTTTTATCTTCATGATGGGTTGCATATCAATGAGTTCGGCCTGCAGCTCTTCATTCTTGATTTCGAGGAGCCTTTGAGTACCATTGGGGATTTGGCGGGACTCGGCTGATCGGTATCAGGCCAGTCATTGGTGGGGGTGCTAGTTCGCTGCAAGATAGCGGGTTATGGACAATTAGAATGTGTTAACTAAATTTGTATTCCCATGTGGTGGAATGCATGTGGAAGCGTCTCAAGGGACAAGGCTGTCTCTTAGAGTCAGGTTTTAAAGAGTACTAAGGGACTCAATCCTTAATGAGGTTGTGTCCAGAGAATTGACGGCCATACTTGTGGAGATTTTTTGAACTAGCACCGCTTGATCATATGTTTACAGATGTTGTTATTGCAATATGTTATTTGCACTTATTTATAAGGTTATTTAAATATTTTAAAGGTTTTATTTATATATTTAATAAAGGAGCTGCAGTCAGTTTTTATACCAAGAATTATGTCAGGTGTCTTTATTTATAAGGGGTAAAAGAGGTGCTAAGTTGATGGGATTGATGTAGGTGGTCATTAAAGGTAAAGGCCAGAAATTGATGACCTAAAAGGTCAAGGGGGCCCCTAGAAGTGAGCAAGGCATAGCTGGAAGGGGCCTTTGACCTGCGGAGAAAGAGGCCATGTTGTGGGTGGAGAAAGGAAGGGGTGGAGTAGAAGGAAGGCATTACTTAAGGGTCTGAGCGGAAAAGGTTGCAGATCAGTTATAGAATTTTTTTCTGAAGGAGCATCTCCCGCCCACCCTTTTGTTTGAAATTTTTCTTTTTCCTTGTTTTTGTCGCAGCTGGATGGCAAGGGTGCTAGTTCACTGCAAGACATCAGGTATGGCCAATTGAAAGGTGTTAAAGGGATAGTCTAGTCAAAATTAAACTTTCATGATTCAGATAGGGCATGAAATTGTTAACAAATTTCCAATTTACTTTTATCATCAAATTTGTTTCCTTGGTGGTATTTTTTAAAAGCTAAACCTAGGTAGGCTCAAACTGATTTCTAAACCGTTGAAAACCGCCTCCTAGCTATGGTATAAATAGCAGCACTGGGATATTTCCTAAATATTTCAAACACAGATGTTATGGTCCACATGTAGCATTTTGACAAAGTATGTGTGTTTCTACTCCTGTCCAAACAACATTATTCACTCCTGTCCAAACAACATTAATCACTCCTGTCCAAACAACATTAATCACTCCTGTCCAAACATCAATCATCACTCCTGTCCAAACAACACTCATAACTCATGTCCAAATATCACTCATTACTCCTGTCCAAACATCACTCATCACTCCTGTCCAAACAACACTCATTACTCCTGTCCAAATATCACTCATCACTCCTGTCCAAATATCACTCATCACTCCTGTCCAAATGTCAATCATCACTCCTGTCCAAACATCACTCATTACTCCTGTCCAAACGTCACTCATCACTCCTGTCCAAACAACACTCATTACACCTTTCCAAATATCACTCATCACTCCTGTCCAAATGTCAATCATCACTCCTGTCCAAACATCACTCATTACTCCTGTCCAAACATCACTCATCACTCCTGTCAAAACATCACTCATCATTCCTGTCCAAACATCACTCATCACTCCTGTCCAAACATTAATCATTAATGCTGTCCAATCATCACTCATCTCTCCTTTCCAAATATCACTCATTACTCCTGTTCAAACATCACTCATCACTCCTGTCCAAATGTCAATCACCACTCCTGTCCAAACGTCACTCGTCACTCCTGTCCAAACATCAATCCTGTTCAAACGTCAATCATCACTCCTGTCCAAACAACACTCATCACTCCTGTCCAAACTTCAATCATCACTCCTGTCCAAACATCACTCGTTACTCCTGTCCAAACGTCACTCATCACTCCTGTCCAAACAACACTCATTACACCTTTCCAAATATCACTCATCACTCCTGTCCAAATGTCAATCATCACTCCTGTCCAAACATCACTCATTACTCCTGTCCAAACATCACTCATCACTCCTGTCAAAACATCACTCATCATTCCTGTCCAAACATCACTCATCACTCCTGTCCAAACATTAATCATTAATGCTGTCCAATCATCACTCATCTCTCCTTTCCAAATATCACTCATTACTCCTGTTCAAACATCACTCATCACTCCTGTCCAAATGTCAATCACCACTCTTGTCCAAACGTCACTCGTCACTCCTGTCCAAACATCAATCCTGTTCAAACGTCAATCATCACTCCTGTCCAAACAACACTCATCACTCCTGTCCAAACGTCAATCATCACTCCTGTCCAAACATCAATAATCACTCCTGTCCAAACGTCAATCATTACTCTTGTCCAAACATCACTCATCACTCCTGTCCAAACGTCAGTCATCACTCCTGTCCAAACGTCACTCATCACTCATGTCCAAACGTCACTCATCACTCCTGTCTAAACATCACTCATCACTCCTGTCCAAACATCACTTCTGTTCAAACATCACTCATCACTCCTGTCCAAACATCACTCCTGTTCAAACATCACTCACCTCTCCTGTCCAAACATTACTCATCTCTCCTGTCCAAACATCACTTATCTCTGCTGTCCAAACATCACTCATTACTGCTGTCCAAACATCACTCATCATTCCTGTTCAAACAACACTCATCACCTAAGGGGTTCCAAAAGTCACTCATCACTCCTGTCCTAAAGTCCCTCATGGCTCCTGTCCAAACGTCACTCATTACTTCTGTCCAAACACCACTTATCACTCCTGTAAAAACTTCACTCATCACTCCTGTACAAACTTCACTTATTACACATGACTATTGTACAAACGTCACTCATTACTTCTGTCCAAACGTCACTCATTACTCCTGTCCAAAAGTCTCTCATGACTCCTGTACAAACGTCACTCATTACTTCTGTCCAAACATCACTCATTACTCCTGTCCAACTGGCATGTATTACTTCTGTCCATATATCACTCATCACTCCTGTCCAAACAACACTCATCACTCCTGTCCAAACAACACTCATTACTCCTGTCCAAACATCACTCCTGTCCAAAATTCACTGATTACTGCTGCCAAAACATCACTCCTGTCCAAAATTCACTCATTACTCCTACCCAAACATCACTCCTCTCTAAAAATCACACATCAACCCAGAGTTGTGCTTGCTGATTGGTGGCTAAATATAGCCACCAATCAGCAAGTGCTATCAAGAGTGCTGAATAAAAAATGGGCCGTCTCCTTAGCTTAGATTCCTGCTTTTATATCACTCATTACTCCTGTCCAAACAACACTCATTACTCCTGTCCAAATATCACTCATCAATCCTGTCCAAATATCACTCATCACTCCTGTCCAAAAGTCACTCATCACTCCTGTCCGAAAGTCATTCATCACTCCTGTCCAAACATCACTCATTACTCCTGTCAAAACATCACTCATCACTCCTGTCCAAACATCACTTATCACTCTTGTCAAAATATCACTCATCATTCCTGTCCAAACATCACTCATCACTCCTGTCCAAACATTAATCATTACTGCTGTCCAATCATCACTCATCTCTCCTTTCCAAATATCACCCATTACTCCTGTTCAAACATCACTCATCACTCCTGTCCAAATGTCAATCACCACTCCTGTCCAAACGTCATTCGTCACTCCTGTCCAAACATCAATCCTGTTCAAACGTCAATCATCACTCCTGTCCAAACAACACTCATCACTCCTGTCCAAACATCACTCATCACTCCTGTCCAAACGTCAATCATCACTCCTGTCCAAACATCAATCATCACTCCTATCCAAACGTCAATCATTACTCTTGTCCAAACATCACTCATCACTCCTGTCCAAACATCAGTCATCACTCCTGTCCAAACGTCACTCATCACTCATGTCCAAACGTCACTCATCACTCCAGGCTAAACATCACTTCTGTTCAAACATCACTCATCACTCCTGTCCAAACATCACTCCTATTCAAACATCACTCACCTCTCCTGTCCAAACATTACTCATCTCTCCTGTCCAAACATCACTTATCTCTGCTGTCCAAACATCACTCATTACTGCTGTCCAAACATCACTCATCATTCCTGTTCAAACAACACTCATCACCTAAGGGGTTCCAAAAGTCACTCATCACTCCTGTCCTAAAGTCCCTCATGGCTCCTGTCCAAACGTCACTCATTACTTCTGTCCAAACACCACTTATCACTCCTGTACAAACTTCACTCATCACTCCTGTACAAACTTCACTTATTACACATGACTATTGTCCAAACGTCACTCATTACTTCTGTCCAAACGTCACTCATTACTCCTGTCCAAAAGTCTCTCATGACTCCTGTACAAACGTCACTCATTACTCCTGTCCAACTGGCATGTATTACTTCTGTCCATATATCAAACATCACTCCTGTCCAAACAACACTCATCACTCCTGTCCAAACAACACTCATTACTCCTGTCCAAACATCACTCCTGTCCAAAATTCACTCATTACTGCTGCCAAAACATTACTCCTGTCCAAAATTCACTCATTACTCCTGCCCAAACATCACTCCTCTCTAAAAATCACACATCAACCCTGAGTTGTGCTTGCTGATTGGTGGCTAAATATAGCCACCAATCAGCAAGTGCTATCAAGAGTGCTGAATAAAAAATGGGCCGTCTCCTTAGCTTAGATTCCTGCTTTTAAAAAAATAAAGATAGCAAGAGAACGAAGAAAAATTGATAACAGGAGTAAATTACAAAGTTGCTTAAAATTGTATGTTCTATCTGAATCATGAAAGAAAAAAAATGGATTTAGTATCCCTTTAACCCAAGCATCAATGACATGAACACAAGAACGGCGTATAGCAGAGGTTGCGCCTGTCCTTTTACTTATGTTGGTCAGTGTACGTGTAGTAAATGCAATGTGCAGTGTATAGTCTTACAAAATGCCTCATTGTATGTTTTCATGGTGTACCCTTATGATTGTAATATACCTTTGTATAGCACTGCGTAAAATGTTGGCTCTTTATAAATAAACGCTAATAATAATAGTATTCAGTGACGTTTAAGTGCCAGGTGATGGGCCCTGCAAAGTTATTATGTTGTGTGAGTAAATTTATTTTCTATACAGTGCTCAACGAGTATGCTCAAAATCTAGCTGCCAGGCCAAAAATATAGGAGCCAGTTTTTATTGGTTTATTTTTGGTATCCATATCTCTCTCACACACTGTTAATGAGTAACTGCTTCAGTTTCCCCATTAGAAACCCCTGATGTGTGCTTGTATTTTATGACAAATGAGGTGCCATCATTTGTTTTTGTTATTAGTGCAAACGCAATACAGTTTTTTGATGGGAGGTTGTAAAAAAAGATTCTGCTAAAACAGCCGACATGTATAAATAATTGCTTTGCTATAACACTACATTTATATTACTACACACTTATTGTAAGACTAGAATGTAGATTAAACTGATCCAACGTAAATGTCTGAAACATGAATATACAGACACTTTCTGAGGTAAAAACTATAACTTTTCATATGGTAGAGAGAGAGGAAATATAAAAAAAATGTTGCTGTGTTATTAATATGTCTATATATAAAATGCAATTTTGTGAAACTGTGAGCAAAAAAGTTCAATAGGTTGGGACTGGGAGTGCTATTATGTGACCTTCTGAATCTTGCTGGGGTTACTGCACTTCAGTGTCACACAGTAAGGAGAGAACGCAGCCCAGTCCTCTCCACTGGCCCCAAAATGGTGTGCAGCTCACAGCAAGTGAAAAACAACTGACATTGTGTCATGCAGTGTAAGGCTGTGTCATGCAGTGTAAGGCTGTGTCATGCAGTGTAAGGCTATGTCATGCAGTGTAAGGCTGTGTCATGCAGTGTAAGGTTGTGTCATGCAGTGTAAGGCTGTGTCATGCAGTGTAAGGCTGTGTCATGCAGTGTAAGGTTGTGTCATGCAGTGTAAGGCTGTGTCATGCAGTGTAAGGTTGTGTCATGAAGTGTAAGGTTGTGTCATGCAGTGTAAGGCTATGTCATGCAGTGTAAGGCTGTGTCATGCAGTGTAAGGCTGTGTCATGCAGTGTAAGGTTGTGTCATGCAGTGTAAGGCTGTGTCATGCAGTGTAAGGCTGTGTCATGCAGTGTAAGGTTGTGTCATGCAGTGTAAGGCTGTGTCATGCAGTGTAAGGCTGTGTCATGCAGTGTAAGGTTGTGTCATGCAGTGTAAGGCTGTGTCATGCAGTGTAAGGTTGTGTCATGCAGTGTAAGGCTGTGTCATGCAGTGTAAGGCTATGTCATGCAGTGTAAGGCTGTGTCATGCAGTGTAAGGCTGTGTCATGCAGTGTAAGGCTGGCAATTCTCACAAATCCATGCATGGGCTAATCTAGTTTCTGCTATGAGGCAACCTCTCCTTTAACTAGGATGCGGACTGGGCAATAGTGGTGTCTGGTGTGGGGAGGGAAGCAATGTGCTTCAATGCCGCTCCTCTGACCGGATTAGAATTCCAACCCCCCAAAGAGAAAGAGACAGAGGACAGGAGTGACGGTCTGACTAACACCAAGGGGCCCATCTATCAAGCTCCAGATGGAGCTTGAGGTCCCGTGTTTCTGGCAAATCTGCAGGGGGCGGCGTTGCACCAGCAGTTCACAAGAGCTGCTGGTGCAATGCTGAATACGGAGAGCGTATTGCTCTCCGCATTTAGCGAGGTCTGTCGGACCTGATCCGCACTGTCGGATCAGGTCCAACAGACCTTTGTTACATAGGCCCCCAAGTCTAAAACGTAGTCACAGAAGTGCCTCCCCCTGTCAAGTGCCCCCTGGGCCCGTTGGACCCACTTGGTCCCATCACACTAAACCCAAATTTTTTATTTTATGATTCGGAAAGAGAATGCAATTTTGACCAATTTTCTAATTTACTCCTATTATCAATTTTTCTTTATTTGAAAAGCTGGAATCTAAGCATAGGAGTCGGCCCATTTTTAGTTCAGCACCTTGGGTAGTGCTTGCTGGTTGGTGGCTACATTTAGCCACCAATCAGCAAGTGCTACCCAGGTGCTGAACCAAAAAATGGGCCGACTCCTAAGATAAAGATTCCAGCTTTTCATATAAAGATACAAAGAGAACGAAGGACAATTAATAATAGGAGTAAATTAGAAAATTGCTTAAAATTGCATTCTCTTTCCGAATCATAAAATAAAAAAATTTGGGTTTAGTATCCCTTTAAACCGGCCCTGCACACACTCTTATACAACACACAACACACACACTCTCATACAACACACACACACCACACACTCTAATAAAACACACACACATGACACACTCTCATACAACACACACACCACACACAAAACAGACCACACACACTCATACAAAACACACACCACACATTCTCATACAACACACATCACACACTTTAATACAACACACACCACACAGTCATACAACACACTCACTACACACTCTAATACAACACACACCACGCACACTCTCATACAACACACACACACCACACACTCTAATAAAACACACACACAAGACACACTCTCATACAACACACACACCACACACAAAACAGACCACACACACTCATACAAAACACACACCACACATTCTCATACAACACACACCACACACTTTAATACAACACACACCACACACTCAGCATTACAACACACTCACTACACACTCTAATACAACACACACCACGCACACTCTCATACAACACACACACACCACACACTCTAATAAAACACACACACATGACACACTCTCATACAACACACACACCACACACAAAACAGACCACACACACTCATACAAAACACACACCACACATTCTCATACAACACACACCACACACTTTAATACAACACACACCACACACTCAGTCATACAACACACTCACTACACACTCTAATACAACACACACCACACACACTCTCATACAACACATACACCACACACACTCTCATACAATACACACACCACACACACTCTCATACAACACACACACCACACATTCTCATACAACACACACACAACTACACAATCTAATACAACACACACCATACACACTCATACAACACAAACACCTCATACACTCTAATACAGCACAAACACATGACACACTCTCATAAAACACACACACAACACACTCTCATACAACACACACCACACACTCTCATACAAAACAACACTCTCATATAATACACACACCACACACTCTCATACATACACACACTCTAATAAAACAGACAACACACACCACACATACACTCATACAACTCACCACACATTCTCATACAACACACACACCACACACTCTTATACAACACACACACCACACACACACACTCATATAACACAAAAGGCATGAACCAGTATATACATGGGGGCCGATTTATCAATGTCTGGGAGACATGATACGCTGTAGCGTATCATGTCCGTCAGACATCGCTGAATGCTGACAGCATATGCTGTCGGCATTTAACATTGCACCAGCAGTTCTGGTGAAATGCTTGTACAATGCCGTCCCCTGCAGATTCGCGACCAATTGGCCGTTAGCACACACGACACACTCTCATACAACACACACACCACACACAAAACACACCACACACACTCTCAGAGGCGGCGGACGAGTTAAGGAGCAACAGTCTTTAGACCGCTGCTTCATAACTGCTGTTTACGGCGAGACTGAAGGCTCGCACGGAAACAGGATGATCAGGGGCCCTCATGGTGTTTACCGTGGTTTGAAGGACCCTTCTTTATTGGTAAATTAAATTAAAAACCTCAGGTAGTTATATGATGAATCAATGTTAAATTATTAAACTGCTGAGTGCAGCATAGTGTGATCTAGCATCTAACAAACGTTAGTACATTTACTGTTGCAGGATACGTGTGATTTGGGACCAGTATCTGGTGCTGGGAAGAACAGGTGCTCAGCATAGACTTGATCACAAAAATCTTTTGTCCCTGCGTCTCACGCAGAATCTTCCCAGACGCTCAGAGACTCAGATGTGAGAACGTCATGCATTATTCATGCAAAAAGCACGAGCTGTGTCCTGGGATTTGTGTTTAATAATACATGGCTGTATTTTCTAAACACTTATAAATCCCTGTGTCATTTTGGAAATATAAATGATATTTATGGTTTTCTAAAGAAAATCTTTTGTTGGATATGATTTATCTTAGATAAGCAACTACAGAAAAAAATCATTAGGATAGAAAAATAGTAACTGCAGTTTTAATTATTATTATTTTTTTTAAAGGGACATAATGGTTAAAGTTAAACTTTCATGACTTTCATGATTCAGATAGTGTTTGTAACAATGTATGACATTAGCAGCCAATATTGTTAATATATTTTCCAGTAATCACAATCCCAAGATGCTTTGGCAGTTAACACCAGTGACGTTGAAAATTGTTAACTCCTGAAAACAACACAAAATCATTATGTGCATTGTTAAGCTTGCAATTTCATACTCAAACTGAAATGCGTGTGATTAATGTCAAGCAAAAGGGCGATTTTGCTGGTTTAGTGATTACATCAGAGGTTGAAGGATCTGTATATTGATCGATGCCTTTTTATAGTGAAATAATGCTAAAGGTTCAGTTAACCTATTGTGGTCCAAAACACAGAGATATATGTGTGTGTGTTTTAAGGGATTTGAACAGGGCATTATCAGTATAGTGGCCATGTGTGTTTGTTGGATTATCACTTTGGCTAATTTTCTATTAGTCTAAAATGATGAATTAGGAATATTTTTTTTATCTCTTATTGATCAGGCATGAAGCGTTTGTATCTTCCTTATGTTATCCGTTATGGTGAGGGTAATAATGCCGGTGTCTTTTTACCCACTCACAAACTGAATGTTACATGTGAAAGCTTTTGGGGTATTCGGTAATAAGTAAAAAAACAAGTTTATTAACCCCTTAAGGACTGGTCTTTCTATGGGGTTTGCGCTATTAATAACGTGGTCTTGCGCTATTTCTGATGGATGGAGGGTATAATAGTGCTTGCAGGGGAACCCTCGCTATTATAAACAAGAAAACACGTTAAGGGGTTAAAAGGATATGAAGTAAAAGTTTCCAGTTTACTTCTATTATCAAATTTGCTTTGTTCTTATGATATTCTTTGTTGTAGAGATACCTAGGTAGCATCGGAAACACTACATGATAATAAATAGTGCTGCCGTCTAGTGCTCTTGCAAATGCATAAAATTGCAGAACTGCTGCCATATAGAGCTCCAGAAATGGGCCAGCTCCTAACCTTACTTACCTGCTTTTCAACAAAAGAAACAAAGAGAACAAAGAAAAATTGATAATAGAAGTAAATTAGAAAGTTGTTTAAAATGGCTGCTCTATCTAATTCATGGGGGGGGGGGGGTTTCATATCCCTGAAGGTAAACTAAACTGGTGTGCAATAAATCAATCAATATATCAAGCCAAATAAACATTATGTTCATTCATCAACATTTCTATATATCAATATTACCTTAGATATTTGATATATTTTGCATCGATTCTGCTATTTTAAAATCAACCCGTAATATTTTTTTTTTTTTCCAAACAACGGTCACATTGCCTAAACATCCAATTGATTCTTTGGCCGTTAGGCGGCCGTCAATTGACGTAATCAGTGGATGTTTCATTCTGCGCATGCCTAAGTTCTTTTAGTTCATACTAGCAAAGCGAGCGCGTCCACATTGACCGATGACCGGGATTAACGCATGCGCAAAGGTGAAAGTGAAGTCAGGATGCGCATGAGCCGTTGTTAGATGCTCGATGTGCACGAGCCTAGTAGACACATATAGAGCGGGTGGGACCGCTCTATACGTCACTGTCTAACAAAGCCGGAAATGGTGAGTGGGAGGAGAATCGCAAGGCGATGAGCATAAAAATATAAGTATATAAATAATGTAAAAAATAAATTTATTGAAAAAAAAAACTTAGCGACTGGGTTTAAGACTGGAAAAGGATTCTAAATATCATTCTTTAATGCCCAAACTTTACCTTCACTTTAAAGAACTTTTTAGCCATTTAATGTGCTAAGTTGTCCTGTAAATGTGTCATTACGTATTGAGAGTTTGAGTGGTGAGGAATAAAAAAACAGGACTGGTACATATTATGTATTGGGCCAGTCTTTAACAAAATGGTAATAATTATTTTTTTTAATTGCATGTTCTTTCTAATTCATAAAAGTCTACTTCTGATTTCCAAGTCCCTTTAAATGCATAACGATTTTGTAATGCACAGTCTGTAGGTTGGTTCAGGAAAAGTAATTGTGATTGTAATTTGTATGCACATTTCTAATGATGCAGAGAATAACTAATTAGAATTGCACAGAAGAGCCAGACCACAATTAGATGTAAATATGTCTGTGCAGCTAATTTACACCTGGTTTATTAGGGGTGATTAGAGTCACAGGACACACCAGGGCACATGAGAATAGAGGATAAAAGAGAGAAGAATAAACTAAATGGTTAATATTTCTTTTAATTCCTTAGAGACGAGGTTAGAGAGTGGATGGGGATTTGGAAGCATAGAGGGAAGAGAGCACAATAAGGCTTGTCTTGGGTGGGTAGCAGAGCGGTGTCTTTGGTACCAGAGAGTTGTCTTGTGTGGGTATCAGAGAGTTGTCTTGTGTGGGTATCAGAGAGTTGTCTTGGGTGGGCAGCAGAGCAGTGTCTTGGGTGGGTAGCAGAGCGGTGTCTTTGGTACCAAAGAGTTGTCTTGTGTGGGTATCAGAGCAGTGTCTTGGGTGGGTAGCAGAGCGGTGTCTTGGGTGGGCAGCAGAGCAGTGTCTTGGGTGGGTAGCAGAGCAGTTTCTTGGGTGGGTACCAGAGCGGTGTCTTTGGTGGGTAACAGAGCAGTGTCTTGAGTAGGTAGCAGAGCAGTATTTTGGGTGGGCAGCAGAGCAGTGTCTTCAGTGGGCAGCAGAACAGCTTCTTGGGTGGGTAGCAGAGCGGCGTCTTGGGTTGGTAGCAGAGCGGTGTCTTGGGTTGGTAGCAGAGCGGTGTCTTGGGTTCGTAGCAGAGCGGTGTCTTGAGTGGATAGTAGAGCGGTGTCTTGAGTGGATAGCAGAGTGGTGTCTTGGGTGGGTACCAGAGCGGCGTCTTGGGTTGGTAGCAGAGCGGTGTCTTGGGTTGGTAGCAGAGCGGTGTCTTGAGTGGATAGTAGAGTGGTGTCTTCA
This sequence comes from Bombina bombina, assembly GCF_027579735.1. NCBI lineage: Eukaryota > Metazoa > Chordata > Amphibia > Anura > Bombinatoridae > Bombina > Bombina bombina. Next base: position 1,128,841,692 of record NC_069504.1, read on the forward strand.
GTGGGCAGCAGAGTGGTGTCTTGGGTGGGTAGCAGAGCGGTGTCTTGGGTGGGTAGCAGAGCGGTGTCTTTGGTACCAGAGAGTTGTCTTGTGTGGGTATCAGAGAGTTGTCTTGTGTGGGTATCAGAGAGTTGTCTTGGGTGGGCAGCAGAGCAGTGTCTTGGGTGGGTAGCAGAGCGGTGTCTTTGGTACCAGAGAGTTGTCTTGTGTGGGTATCAGAGCAGTGTCTTGGGTGGGTAGCAGAGCGGTGTCTTGGGTGGGCAGCAGAGCAGTGTCTTGGATGGGTAGCAGAGCAGTTTCTTGGGTGGGTACCAGAGCGGTGTCTTTGGTGGGTAGCAGAGCAGTGTCTTGGGTAGGTAGCAGAGCAGTATTTTGGGTGGGCAGCAGAGCAGTGTCTTCAGTGGGCAGCAGAACAGCTTCTTGGGTGGGTAGCAGAGCGGCGTCTTGGGTTGGTAGCAGAGCGGTGTCTTGGGTTGGTAGCAGAGCGGTGTCTTGGGTTCGTAGCAGAGCGGTGTCTTGAGTGGATAGTAGAGCGGTGTCTTGAGTGGATAGCAGAGTGGTGTCTTGGGTGGGTACCAGAGCGGCGTCTTGGGTTGGTAGCAGAGCGGTGTCTTGGGTTGGTAGCAGAGCGGTGTCTTGAGTGGATAGTAGAGCGGTGTCTTCAGTGGGCAGCAGAGTGGTGTCTTGGGTGGGTAGCAGAGCAGTGTCTTGGGTGGGTACCAGAGCGGTGTCTTGGGTGGGTAGCAGAGCGGTGTCTTGGGTTGGTAGCAGAGCGGTGTCTTGAGTGGATAGCAGAGCGGTGTCTTGGGTGGGTAGCAGAGCGGTGTCTTGAGTGGATAGCAGAGCGGTGTCTTGGGTGGGTAGCTAGGCGGTGTCTTGGGTGGGTAGCAGAGCGGTGTCTTGAGTGGATAGCAGAGCGGTGTCTTGGGTGGGTACCAGAGCGGTGTCTTGGGTGGGTAGCAGAGCGGTGTCTTGGGTGGGTACCAGAGTGGTGTCTTGGGTGGGTACCAGAGCGGTGTCTTGGGTGGGTAGCAGAGTGGTGTCTTGGGTGGGTAGCAGAGCGGTGTCTTGGGTGGGCAGCAGAACGGTGTCTTGAGTGGATAGCAGAGCGGTGTCTTGGGTGGGTAGCAGAGCAGTGTCTTACGTGGGTAGCAGAGCGGTGTCTTCAGTGGGCAGCAGAGTGGTGTCTTGGGTGGGTACCAGAACGGTGTCTTGGGTGGGTAGCAGAGCGGTGTCTTGGGTTGGTAGCAGAGCGGTGTCTTGAGTGGATAGCAGAGCGGTGTCTTGGGTGGGTAGCAGAGCGTTGTCTTGAGTGGATAGCAGAGCGGCGTCTTGGGTTGGTAGCAGAGCGGTGTCTTGGGTTGGTAGCAGAGCGGTGTCTTGAGTGGATAGTAGAGCGGTGTCTTCAGTGGGCAGCAGAGTGGTGTCTTGGGTGGGTACCAGAACGGTGTCTTGGGTGGGTAGCAGAGCGGTGTCTTGGGTTGGTAGCAGAGCGATGTCTTGAGTGGATAGCAGAGCGGTGTCTTGAGTGGGTAGCAGAGCGGTGTCTTGAGTGGGTAGCAGAGCGGTGTCTTGGGTTGGTAGCAGAGCGGTGTCTTGAGTGGATAGCAGAGCGGTGTCTTGAGTGGATAGCAGAGCGGTGTCTTGAGTGGGTAGCAGAGCGGTGTCTTGGGTTGGTAGCAGAGCGGTGTCTTGAGTGGATAGCAGAGCGGTGTCTTGGGTGGGTAGCAGAGCGGTGTCTTGAGTGGATAGCAGAGCGGTGTCTTGAGTGGATAGCAGAGCGGTGTCTTGGGTGGGTAGCAGAGCGGTGTCTTGAGTGGATAGCAGAGCGGTGTCTTGAGTGGATAGCAGAGCGGTGTCTTGGGTGGGTACCAGAGCGGTGTCTTGGGTGGGTAGCAGAGCGGTGTCTTGGGTGGGTAGCAGAGTGGTGTCTTGGATGGGTAGCAGAGCAGTGAGACACTGCATTACAAGTAGAGAATAATAAAAAATAAATCACACTCCTGAGGAATAAAAAATAACAATGGGAAAATATGAAAATTTCAACTTTTGTTCTCATGGTTTGGTGTCTCAATCATTAAAATATGTAAGATACTGTATATGATACTTACAGGGACCTTTATAGCTCTTATGTCATTAACAACAGAATATTTTTATCTTAAACATTACAGCATAGGCTAATGACATAGGCCTAGATTTAGAGTTTGTCGGTAGCCGTGAAAACCAGCGTTAGAGGCTCCTAACGCTGGTTTTAGTTTACCGCCGGTATTTGGAGTCAGTCAGGAAAGGGTCTAACGCTCACTTTTCAGCCGCGACTTTTCCATACCGCAGATTCCCTTACGTCAATTGCGTATCCTATCTTTTCAATGGGATCTTTCTAACTCCGGTATTTAGAGTCGTGGCTGAAGTGAGCGTTAGAATTCTAATGACAAAACTCCAGCCGCAGAAAAAAGTCAGTAGTTAAGAGCTTTCTGGGCTAATGCCGGTTTATAAAGCTCTTAACTACTGTGCTCTAAAGTACACTAACACCCATAAACTACCTATGCACCCCTAAACCGAGGTCCCCCCACATCGCCGCCACTCGATTAAATTTTTTTAAGCCCTAATATGCCGACCGCCACCTACGTTATACTTATGTACCCCTAATCTGCTGCCCCTAACACCGCCGACCCCTATATTATATTTATTAACCCCTAATCTGCCCCCCACAACGTCGCCGCCAGCTACCTACACTTATTAACCCCTAATCTGCCGTCCGCACGCCGCCGCCAGCTACATTATAGCTATGTACCCCTAATCTGCTGCCAATAACACCGCTGACCCCTATATTATATTTATTAACCCCTAACCTGCCCCCTCAATGTCGCCTCCACCTGCCTACACTTATTAACCCCTAATCTGCCGAGCGGATCTCACCGCTACTATAATAAAGTTATTAACCCCTAATCCGCCTCACTCCCGCCTCAATAACCCTATAATAAATAGCATTAACCCCTAATCTGCCCTCCCTAACATCGCCGACACCTAACTTCAATTATTAACCCCTAATCTGCCGACCGAATCTCGACGCTATTCTTATAAATGTATTAACCCCCTAAAGCTAAGTCTAACCCTAACACTAACACCCCCCTAAATTAAATATAATTTAAATCTAACGAAATTAATTAACTCTTCTTAAATAAATTATTCCTATTTAAAGCTAAATACTTACCTGTAAAATAAACCCTAATATAGCTACAATATAAATTATAATTATATTATAGCTATTTTAGGATTTATATTTATTTTACAGGTAACTTTGTATTTATTTTAACCAGGTACAATAGCTATTAAATAGTTAAGAACTATTTAATATCTACCTAGTTAAAATAATTACAAAATTACCTGTAAAATAAATCCTAACCTAAGTTACAATTAAACCTAACACTACACTATCAATAAATAAATTAAATTAAATACCTACAATTACCTACAATTAAACTTAACACTACACTATCAATAAATTAATTAAATACAATACCTACAAATAACTACAATGAAATAAACTAACTAAAGTACAAAAAATAAAAAAGAACTAAGTTACAAAAAATAAAAAAATATTTACAAACAATTTTAAACTAATTACACCTACTCTAAGCCCCCTAATAAAATAACAAAGCCCCCCAAAATAAAAAATGCCCTACCCTATTCTAAATTACAAAAGTTCAAAGCTCTTTTACCTTACCAGGCCTAAACAGGGCCCTTTGCGGGGCATGCCCCAAGAAATTCAGCTCTTTTTCCTGTAAAAAAACACATACAATACCCCCCCCCCCAACATTACAACCCACCACCCACATACCCCTAATCTAACCCAAACCCCCCTTAAATAAACCTAACACTAAGCCCCTGAAGATCTTCCTACCTTGTCTTCACCTCACCGGGTATCACACCGATCCGTCCTGGCTCCGATATCTTCATCTAAGCCCAAGCGGGGGCTAGACATCCATCATCCGACGGCTGAAGAAGTCCAGAAGAGGCTCCAAAGTCTTCATCCTATCCGGGAAGAAGAGTAGATCCGGACCAGCAACCATCTTCTTCCAAGCAGCATCTTCTATCTTCATCCGATGAGGACCGGCTCCATCTTGAAGACCTCCACCGCGGACCCATCTTCTTCTTCCGACGACTTCCCGACGAATGATGGTTCCATTAAGGGACGTCATCCAAGATGGCGTCCCTCAAATTCTGATTGGCTGATAGGATTCAATCAGCCAATCAGAATTAAGGTAGGAAAATTCTGATTGGATGATGGAATCAGCCAATCAGAATCAAGTTCAATCCGATTGGCTGATCCGATCAGCCAATCAGATTGAGCTTGCATTCTATTGGCTGATCGGAACAGCCAATAGAATGCGAGCTATATGCAGCTCGCTCCCGATGCGCTGACTGAATATTACAGACCCGCTCAGCAGAGAGCAGAGAGCGGGTCTGTAAAAGCGCCGTATTTTAGCAAAATATAAAAGGAAAAAATGCTTTTATGGCTATAGCACCTAAATAATGTTATATAATTCTGCACTATGTGCAGAATTATATAACATTATTTTTAAGGTTTACTGTCCCTTTAACATCACAGTGATAAAAATGTTAATTTAAAGGGACAGTCTATGTCTTAGTCATCTTAAAGTCTTACCTTATGTTACGGTTGCCTCCAGGCTGGCTGGAAGTTGGACCGTAGAAAAGGATGCTCCTAGCGCTCACCAAAGGAGCAGCAGCACCGTGGACACTCTATAACTGCTGCGTAGCCACCATAAGTAATGCAGACTCTATGAACCACCGCTGCTGGGCTGGTATCTCGCCGTCTGCTCTGCGCTCTGGACCTATGACCAGGCTCCAGTAGGTGAACCTCTTCCTTCTGTAGCAATCCCTGTAGCTAAGGGAGTATGAAGAGCATAGCAATCCCTGTAGTGATTATAAGCTGTCCCCTACAAACATGAGTCAAAGCTGCAAGTTAGAGGGTCAAAAATAGGTCTGAAGTGCTGGAGCACACAGCCTGCTTTTTATTGAGGTTACATGCAAACAGGACACTCTCAAGGGGAGGCATAAAATCCCCCATCACACATTTGATATTAGATAGAGAGACACTCCCTTTGACAGGCCACAACATTTACTTCAGCAGATAACATTACACACAATAAAACAATGCAGTCCACCTTATCAATACTAGTCTGATTAGACAATGGGAAAGTTGATCACTAAACCTAATTAGAGCTAATCCCAGCAGACTTGTATTTAGAATAGGTTTCTTGAAGCTGAACAAAATTTAACTCTTAATGGCACACAATGAAACTGAACCAAGTGGGAGAAAGCCAGGGACAAGCCATTTCACAGGTCTGGGGACATAGTCTTAAAGGGGGCATTGTTCACCAAAGTCACAATATGTCCCCAGACGGTTCCCAAAGGGCCACACACACCCAACAAAAGTCAATATACTCTCAGGGGCACAATCTTCCAGGGGCCATAGTCATGAGGAAGGAGGCTGGCAAATAGGCTTCTCCAAAATCCAGGGAAGCAGGGCAACCTTCCATTTAAAGGGCCAGTCACAAATAGCAGTTTGTAACATATCTCCCCTTTTGGAGGGAGACTAACAAGGCACCTGACCTTCTGTCGGTCAGTGCCTAAGTTAGTCTCGCAACCCACCCACAAATAAACACTAGCAGCAAAGCAGCCCCCCCACAACAAGTAGCACTGGCCTGTAGGTTCCAGGTTATAGGATGAAAGTGTAGCATCCTCTGCCTTCCTGGCGCAGCTGGGCAAATAGCTGATGGTACTTGGGGGGCAGAGGCCAGCGGCACTCTGCCCTGGTGCCAGCGCCTCTGCTGGGGTGAGGGGTTTGCAGGCCAGTCCTGTAACAAGGGGGTCTGTAGGGCAGAGGCCAGCAGCGCTCTGTCCTGATGCCAGCTCTTCTGCTGATGGAATTGGGGCATAGTCCTGCCCGGTGGCAAAGGGAACGTGGGGGTCAGTGGGGGTTAACATCTCCACTGTTAACCCTGGGCCCAAGTTAGGAGTTAGCTGGGGAGGGGGAGATTGGCTTACCTCCTCCTCCTCCTGATACTCCGGCGGCCGTTGGGAAGGGAGGTCGATGCTCTCCTCTTCCTGTGGAACATGCTGCGGCTGGGGAGAGAGACCGGTTGTCTCCTCTCCCTGGAAGGCACACTCCGGCTGGGGAGGGAGGTCGATGCTCTCCCCTCCCTGTAGCTGGGTCTGTCGCTGGGGATCTGGGCCGCCTGCCCAGCATCCCTGTAGGGCCGGTAGAGAGACTGCGGTCCCATCTCCACCTGCCTGCTGGGGGTCCTCCCAGGACCAGTCTATGAGGCCTGCTGCCTCTGGTATCTCTGGTTGGGGTTGGGGAAGGAGACCGGTTGTCTCTTCCCTCTGCACAGTATACTGCCGCTGGGGAGGGAGGTCGCTGCTCTCCTCTCCCTGTGGAACATGCTGCGGCTGGGGAGAGAGACCAGGTGTCCATACCCTCAAACTCCACAGTTGGCGCTCAAAGGCTTGTGCCGCTTTGTTCTCCGTATCCAATTCCCGGATGATGCGACTGACTACCTCCTGCGCAGGGTCTGGACCATATCGGACTAGCCGCCTCTTTACCTCTGGAACGAAATCCGTGCCCTCATAGCGACGGATCCGGTTGAGGTGCTCTTCACATGGTTCTGACCAGTATCTTGTCAGCTCCATGCTGCTGTAGGTAGGGACGCTGCGCAGTGGCTAGCGTTGCCCTCAATTACTCTCCTACGATACCAGTGCTGTTGTGGTGCTGCTCCTTGCGCTAGGACGCCAATCCCACCGCTGCCGCCAAATGTTACGGTTGCCTCCAGGCTGGCTGGAAGTTGGACCGTAGAAAAGGATGCTCCTAGCGCTCACCAAAGGAGCAACAGCACCGTGGACACTCTATAACTGCTGCGTAGCCACCATAAGTAATGCAGACTCTATGAACCACCGCTGCTGGGCTGGTATCTCGCCGTCTGCTCTGCGCTCTGGACCTATGACCAGGCTCCAGTAGGTGAACCTCTTCCTTCTGTAGCAATCCCTGTAGCTAAGGGAGTATGAAGAGCATAGCAATCCCTGTAGTGATTATAAGCTGTCCCCTACAAACATGAGTCAAAGCTGCAAGTTAGAGGGTCAAAAATAGGTCTGAAGTGCTGGAGCACACAGCCTGCTTTTTATTGAGGTTACATGCAAACAGGACACTCTCAAGGGGAGGCATAAAATCCCCCATCACACATTTGATATTAGATAGAGAGACACTCCCTTTGACAGGCCACAACATTTACTTCAGCAGATAACATTACACACAATAAAACAATGCAGTCCACCTTATCAATACTAGTCTGATTAGACAATGGGAAAGTTGATCACTAAACCTAATTAGAGCTAATCCCAGCAGACTTGTATTTAGAATAGGTTTCTGGAAGCTGAACAAAATTTAACTCTTAATGGCACACAATGAAACTGAACCAAGTGGGAGAAAGCCAGGGACAAGTCATTTCACAGGTCTGGGGACATAGTCTTAAAGGGGGCATTGTTCACCAAAGTCACAATATGTCCCCAGACGGTTCCCAAAGGGCCACACACACCCAACAAAAGTCAATATACTCTCAGGGGCACAATCTTCCAGGGGCCATAGTCATGAGGAAGGAGGCTGGCAAATAGGCTTCTCCAAAATCCAGGGAAGCAGGGCAACCTTCCATTTAAAGGGCCAGTCACAAATAGCAGTTTGTAACACCTTAGATTAAGCTGCAAATAGCCTCCTGCACCACTTTCTATGTCATGCAGCAGGAACGATATAAAGCTATTTTATAAAGAATATATTTTCTGCCAACTTTGAAATAGCTGCCAAGCACCGCCCACTGATGACATCACAAACTGCATCTGGGCTGAATAGCATTGACAGTCTGCTGAATCAAACTAGGCTTTTGTGATTGGACGCCATATGCAGCTCGGATCATGATGTTATCAGTGGGTGGAGTTTGGCAGTCATTTCACAGTGGCCAGAAACAATATTTATTTTAAAATAAATTTATACCATTTGTGCTGCATGATATAGAAAGGGTGCAAGAGGCAAATTGCTGCTTAATCTTACGTAAAACATTAAGATGACTTAGGTATAGACTGTCCCTTTAAATATAATAATAAACCATGGAATAGAGGGTTAATAATAACATGATGTATTGATGAATCATCTATGGGAATATAAGTACAGTGCAGGTATCAGGAGTTTTATTGCAGCTGTATCTTTAGATGGGGAAAAGTAAAATATATATAATTATTGTATAGCAAATTGGCAAATCTCGATTTGCTTAGTCCCAGAGGTACTCTGTAAACATTGTTACCAATGCACCAGGGAACTCTGGGTATGCAAATTAGATATATTGTATCTCAGTTATTCCAAGTACTGTGCTAAACAACAATGGAGCAAGATAAACCACTTCTGGGCAGCTGTTTAGAGTTCTGTGACTCTCATCAGCAGAAGGTCTCTTTAACTTGCTGCTTGGTCCAGACAAAAAGCGATACTCACTTGAGTTATGAGTTTTTGTCACAGCTGATGCAGCATTTTTATAGTGATCTGATTTTTACTACAATATTGTAAGAGGTTTTAGCTTGTAGCTGCCATGGTCCCTAACCCCCTACACACCTCCGATATCCTAGCCATGCCTCTTTCTGCTAACCTCTGCCCATGGCACTCCCAGCTCTGCCAACACCAATAACACCAATGACTTCCTCTCCACCTTTCAGTGATTTGGCACAAAGGCCTCCCTAACTCAACCATTGGACCAAGTGGATCCAATTGACCCAGGTAGCACTTGACAAGGGGCAGCACGTCAGTGACTAATCAGACTCAGAATATTTCTGTCTGCTTGGGCAAAGTTGCAGGCTCCCAGAAACATAACCTCATCATGCACAAAGACACAGAACCGATCTGGGGTGATATTCAAGGTGGGACAAGTGCATCTCTTAACTAACTTTCTTCCCACTTATTGCGCAATTGTGCATAAGCAATGGTTTCATGCAGGTAGGAAGGCTTAGTAAGGTCAGAGGCCAGGCTAGTAAGTTGATATACTAATCAGTAATGTTACTACAGTGTGTGAGGTTAGTTTTTTATTACCTGAAAGACTTACTCAGGCTAGATATTACATGTGGTTGCCAAATCCCCAGAGTGAGAGGGGCCTTGCAGTGAGTTAGTTCCTTATTGCCTGACATTTTTAATCAGACCAGATATTACATGTTGTGTGCGAAATCTCTAGACCGAGAGGGGCCTTGCAGTAAGTTAGTTCCTTATTGCCTGACATTGTTACTCACAGCAAATATTACATGTTGTGTGCGAAATCTCCAGACCGAGAGGGGCCTTGCAGTGAGTTAGTTCCTTATTGCCTGACATTGTTACTCAGACCAGATATTACGTGCTGTGTGCCAAATCTCTAGACCGAGAGGGGCCTTGCAGTGAGTTAGTTCCTTATTGCCTGACATTGTTACTCAGACCAGATATTACATGTTGTGTGCGAAATCTCCTGACCGAGAGGGGCCTTGCAGTGAGTTAGTTCCTTATTACCTGACATTGTTACACAGACTAGATACTACATGCTGTGTGCCAAATCTCTAGAGTGAGAGGGGCCTTGCAGTGAGTTAGTTCCTTATTGCCTGACATTGTTACTCATACTAGATATTACATGTTGTGTGTGAAATCTCTAGACCGAGAGGGGCCTTGCAGTGAGTTAGTTCCTTATTGCCTGACATTGTTACTCACAGCAGATATTACATGCTGTGTGCCAAATCTCTAGACCGAGAGGGGCCTTGCAGTGAGTTAGTTCCTTATTGCCTGACATTGTTACTCAGACCAGATATTACATGTTGTGTGCGAAATCTCCAGACCGAGAGGGGCCTTGCAGTGAGTTAGTTCCTTATTGCCTGACATTGTTACACAGACTAGATACTACATGCTGTGTGCCAAATCTCTAGAGTGAGAGGGGCCTTGCAGTGAGTTAGTTCCTTATTGCCTGACATTATTACTCAGACCAGATATTACATGTTGTGTGCGAAATCTCTAGACCTAGAGGGGCCTTGCAGTGAGTTAGTTCCTTATTGCCTGACATTATTACTCAGACCAGATATTACATGTTGTGTGCGAAATCTCTAGACCGAGAGGGGCCTTGCAGTGAGTTAGTTCCTTATTGCCTGACATTGTTACTCAGACCAGATATTACATGTTGTGTGCGAAATCTCTAGACCGAGAGGGGCCTTGCAGTGAGTTAGTTCCTTATTGCCTGACATTGTTACTCAGACTAGATATTACATGTTGTGTGCGAAATCTTCAGAGCGAGAGGGGCCTTGCAGTGAGTTAGTTCCTTATTGCCTGACATTGTTACTCAGACCAGATATTACGTGTTGTGTGCGAAATCTCTAGACCGAGAGGGGCCTTGCAGTGAGTTAGTTCCTTATTGCCTGACATTGTTACTCAGACCAGATATTACGTGCTGTGTGCCAAATCTCCAGAGCGAGAGGGGCCTTGCAGTGAGTTAGTTCCTTATTGCCTGACATTGTTACTCACAGCAGATATTACATGTTGTGTGCCAAATCTCCAGAGCGAGAGGGGCCTTGCAGTGAGTTAGTTCATTATTGCCTGACATTGTTACTCAGACTAGATATTACATGCTGTGTGCCAAATCTCTAGACCGAGAGGGGCCTTGCAGTGAGTTAGTTCCTTATTGCCTGACATTGTTACTCAGACCAGATATTACATGTTGTGTGCGAAATCTCTAGACCGAGAGGGGCCTTGCAGTGAGTTAGTTCCTTATTGCCTGACATTGTTACACAGACTAGATACTACATGCTGTGTGCCAAATCTTCAGAGCGAGAGGGGCCTTGCAGTGAGTTAGTTCCTTATTGCCTGACATTGTTACTCAGACCAGATATTACGTGTTGTGTGCGAAATCTCTAGACCGAGAGGGGCCTTGCAGTGAGTTAGTTCCTTATTGCCTGACATTGTTACTCAGACCAGATATTACGTGCTGTGTGCCAAATCTCCAGAGCGAGAGGGGCCTTGCAGTGAGTTAGTTCCTTATTGCCTGACATTGTTACTCACAGCAGATATTACCTGCTGTGTGCCAAATCTCCAGAGCGAGAGGGGCCTTGCAGTGAGTTAGTTCATTATTGCCTGACATTGTTACTCAGACTAGATATTACATGCTGTGTGCCAAATCTCTAGACCGAGAGGGGCCTTGCAGTGAGTTAGTTCCTTATTGCCTGACATTGTTACTCAGACCAGATATTACATGTTGTGTGCGAAATCTCTAGACCGAGAGGGGCCTTGCAGTGAGTTAGTTCCTTATTGCCTGACATTGTTACTCAGACTAGATATTACATGTTGTGTGCGAAATCTTCAGAGCGAGAGGGGCCTTGCAGTGAGTTAGTTCCTTATTGCCTGACATTGTTACTCAGACCAGATATTACGTGTTGTGTGCGAAATCTCTAGACCGAGAGGGGCCTTGCAGTGAGTTAGTTCCTTATTGCCTGACATTGTTACTCAGACCAGATATTACGTGCTGTGTGCCAAATCTCCAGAGCGAGAGGGGCCTTGCAGTGAGTTAGTTCCTTATTGCCTGACATTGTTACTCACAGCAGATATTACATGTTGTGTGCCAAATCTCCAGAGCGAGAGGGGCCTTGCAGTGAGTTAGTTCATTATTGCCTGACATTGTTACTCAGACTAGATATTACATGCTGTGTGCCAAATCTCTAGACCGAGAGGGGCCTTGCAGTGAGTTAGTTCCTTATTGCCTGACATTGTTACTCAGACCAGATATTACATGTTGTGTGCCAAATCTCCAGACCGAGAGGGGCCTTGCAGTGAGTTAGTTCCTTATTGCCTGACATTGTTACACAGACTAGATACTACATGCTGTGTGCCAAATCTCTAGAGTGAGAGGGGCCTTGCAGTGAGTTAGTTCCTTATTGCCTGACATTGTTACTCACAGCAGATATTACATGTTGTGTGCGAAATCTCCAGACCGAGAGGGGCCTTGCAGTGAGTTAGTTCCTTATTGCCTGACATTGTTACTCACAGCAGATATTACATGTTGTGTGCCAAATCTCCAGAGCGAGAGGGGCCTTGCAGTGAGTTAGTTCATTATTGCCTGACATTGTTACTCAGACTAAATATTAAATGCTGTGTGCCAAATCTCTAGACCGAGAGGGGCCTTGCAGTGAGTTAGTTCCTTATTGCCTGACATTGTTACTCAGACCAGATATTACATGTTGTGTGCGAAATCTCCAGACCGAGAGGGGCCTTGCAGTGAGTTAGTTCCTTATTGCCTGACATTGTTACACAGACTAGATACTACATGCTGTGTGCCAAATCTCTAGAGTGAGAGGGGCCTTGCAGTGAGTTAGTTCCTTATTGCCTGACATTGTTACTAAGAGCAGATATTACATGTTGTGTGCGAAATCTCCAGAGCGAGAGGGGCCTTGCAGTGAGTTAGTTCCTTATTGCCTGACATTATTATTCAGACTAGATATTAAGTGTTGTATGTCAAATCTCCACAGCGAGAGGGGCCTTGCAGTGTTAGTTCCTTATTGCCTGACATTGTAACTCAGACTAGATATTACGTGTTGTGTGCCAAATCTCCAGAGCGATAGGGGCCTTGCAGTGAATTAGTTCCTTATTGCCTGACATTGTTACTCAGACTAGATATTACGTGTTGTGTGCCAAATCTCTAGAGTGAGAGGGGCCTTGCAGTGAGTTAGTTCCTTATTGCCTGATATTGTTACTCAGACTAGATATTACGTGCTGTGTGCCAAATCTCTTGAGTGAGAGGGGCCTTGCAGTGAGTTAGTTCCTTATTGCCTGACATTGTTACTCAGAGCAGATATTACGTGTTGTGTGCGAAATCTCTAGAGTGAGAGGGGCCTTGCAGTGAGTTAGTTCTTTATTGCCTGATATTGTTACTCAGACTAGATATTACATGTTGTGTGCCAAATCCTCTTGAGTAAGAGGGCCCTTGCAGTGAGTTAGTTCCTTATTGCCTGACATTGTTACTCAGACTAGATACTACATGCTGTGTGCCAAATCTCCAGAGTGAGAGGGGCCTTGCAGTGAGCTAATTCCTTATTGCCTGACATTGTAACTCAGACCAGATATTACATGTTGTGTGCCAAATCTCTAGACCGAGAGGGGCCTTGCAGTGAGTTAGTTCCTTATTGCCTGACATTGTAACTCAGACCAGATATTACATGTTGTGTGCCAAATCTCTAGACCGAGAGGGACCTTGCAGTGAATTAGTTCCTTATTGCCTGACATTGTTACTCAGAGCAGATATTACATGTTGTGTGCCAAATCTCTAGAGTGAGAGGGGCCTTGCAGTGAGTTAGTTCCTTATTGTCTGCCATTGTTACTCAGACTAGATATTACGTGTTGTGTGCCAAATCTCTAAAGTGAGAGGGGCATTGCAGTGAGTTAGTTCCTTATTGCCTGACATTTTTACTCAGAGCAGATATTACGTGCTGTGTGCCAAATCTCCAGAGCGAGAGGGGCCTTGCAGTGAATTAGTTCCTTATTGCCTGACATTGTTACTCAGACCAGATATTACATGCTGTGTGCCAAATCTCTTGAGTGAGATGGGCCTTGCAGTGAGTTAGTTCCTTATTGCCTGACATTGTTACTCAGAGCAGATATTACGTGTTATGTGCCAAATCTCCAGAGCGAGAGGGGCCTTGCAGTGAGTTAGCTCCTTATTGCCTGACATTGTTACTCAGACTAGATATTACATGTTGTGTGCCAAATCTCTTGAGTGAGAGGGGCATTGCAGTGAGTTAGTTCCTTATTGCCTGACATTTTTACTCAGAGCAGATATTACGTGCTGTGTGCCAAATCTCCAGAGCGAGAGGGGCCTTGCAGTGAATTAGTTCCTTATTGCCTGACATTGTTACTCAGACCAGATATTACATGCTGTGTGCCAAATCTCTTGAGTGAGAGGGGCCTTGCAGTGAGTTAGTTCCTTATTGCCTGACATTGTTACTCAGAGCAGATATTACGTGTTATGTGCCAAATCTCCAGAGCGAGAGGGGCCTTGCAGTGAGTTAGCTCCTTATTGCCTGACATTGTTACTCAGACTAGATATTACATGTTGTGTGCCAAATCTCTTGAGTGAGAGGGGCCTTGCAGTGAGTTAGTTCCTTATTGCCTGACATTGTTACTCAGAGCAGATATTACATGTTGTGTGCCAAATCTCTAAAGTGAGAGGGGCATTGCAGTGAGTTAGTTCCTTATTGCCTGACATTGTTACTCAGACCAGATATTACGTGCTGTGTGCCAAATCTCCAGAGCGAGAGGGGCCTTGCAGTGAGTTAGTTCCTTATTGCCTGACATTGTTACTCAGAGAAGATATTACTTGTTGTGTGCCAAATCTCTAGACCGAGAGGGGCATTGCAGTGAGTTAGTTCCTTATTGCCTGACATTGTTACTCAGACCAGATATTACGTGTTGTGTGCCAAATCTCTAGACTGAGAGGGGCCTTGCAGTGAATTAGTTCCTTATTGCCTGACATTGTTACTCAGACTAGATATTACATGTTGTGTGCCAAATCTCCAGAGCGAGATGGGCCTTGCAGTGAATTAGTTCCTTATTGCCTGACATTGTTACTCAGACTAGATATTACGTGCTGTGTGCCAAATCTCCAGAGCGAGAGGGGCCTTGCAGTGAGTTAGTTCCTTATTGCCTGACATTGTAACTCAGAGCAGATATTACGTGCTGTGTGCCAAATCTCCAGAGCGAGAGGGGCCTTGCAGTGAGTTAGTTCCTTATTGCCTGACATTGTTACTCAGACTAGATATTACGTGTTGTGTGCGAAATCTCCAGACCGAGAGGGGCCTTGCAGTGATTTAGTTCCTTATTGCCTGACATTGTTACTCAGGCTAGATATTACGTGCTGCGTGTCAAATCTCCAGAGCGACAGGGGCCTTGCAGTGAGTTAGTTCCTTATTGTCTGACATTGTTACTCAGACTAGATATTACGTGTTGTGTGCGAAATCTCCAGACCGAGAGGGGCCTTGCAGTGAGTTAGTTCCTTATTGCCTGACATTGTTACTCAGACTAGATATTACGTGTTGTGTGCCAAATCTCTAGACCGAGAGGGCCTTGCAGTGAGTTAGTTCCTTATTGCCTGACATTGTTACTCAGACTAGATACTACATGCTGTGTGCCAAATCTCAAGAGCAAGAGGGGCCTTGCAGTGAGTTAGTTCCTTATTGCCTGACATTGTTACTCAGAGCAGATATTACGTGTTGTGTGCCAAATCTCTAAAGTGAGAGGGGCATTGCAGTGAGTTAGTTCCTTATTGCTTGACATTGTTACTCAGGCTAGATATTACATGCTGTGTGCCAAATCTCTTGAGTGAGAGGGGCCTTGCAGTGAGTTAGTTCCTTATTGCCTGACATTGTTACTCAGAGCAGATATTACGTGTTGTGTGCCAAATCTCTAGAGCGAGAGGGCCTTGCAGTGAATTAGTTCCTTATTGCTTGACATTGTTACTCAGGCTAGATATTATGTGTTGTGTGCCAAATCTCCAGAGCGAGAGGGGCCTTGCAGTGAATTAGTTCCTTATTGCTTGACATTGTTACTCAGGCTAGATATTACGTGCTGTGTGCCAAATTGCTAGAGTGAGAGGGGCCTTGCAGTGAGTTAGTTCCTTATTGCCTGACATTGTTACTCAGAGCAGATATTACGTGTTGTGTGCCAAATCTCTAGAGCGAGAGGGCCTTGCAGTGAATTAGTTCCTTATTGCTTGACATTGTTACTCAGGCTAGATATTACGTGTTGTGTGCCAAATCTCCAGAGCGAGAGGGGCCTTGCAGTGAATTAGTTCCTTATTGCCTGACATTGTAACTCAGACTAGATATTAAGTGTTGTGTGCCAAATCTCCAGAGCGAGAGGGCCTTGCAGTGAGTTAGTTCC